>NC_142809.1:21152718-21321949 GCF_049724085.1 Artemia sp. Qi Xiang Cuo | reverse complement strand
CATTTCAACGAAAGAAATTCAAAATGAAATTTGAATAATCATGAAAATGTAGCTATGACAAGGTAAACCACAACCAAACACTACTGAAATATTCCAACTCTTGCATTTCAACGAATGAAATTCAAAATGAACTTTGAAGAATCAAGAAAATGTAACTGTGACAAGGTAAACCACAACCAAACACTACTGAAATAGTCCAACTCTTGCATTTCAACGAAAGAAATTCAAAATGAACTTTGAAAAATCAAGAAAATGTAACTGTGACAAGGTAAACCACAACATCACAGTACTGAAATATTCCAACTCTTGCATTTCAATGAAAGAAATTCAAAATGAACTTTGAAAAATCAAGAAAATGTAACTGTGACAAGGTAAACCACAACCAAACACTACTGAAATATTCCAACTCTTGCATTTCAAGGAAAGAAATTCAAAATGAACTTTGAAAAATCAGGAAATTGTAACTGTTACATGTTAAACCACAACCAAAAACTAGTGCAATATTCCAACTCTTGCATTTCAATTAAAGAAATTCAAAATAAAATTTTAAAAATCAGTAAAATTTAACTTTGACAATGTAAACCGCAACAACACACGACTGAAATATTACAACTATTTAATTTAAATGAAAGAAATTCAATATGAAATTTTATAAATATTGGGAATGTAACAGTGACAAGGCAGACCGCAACCGAACACAAGTGAAATATTCCAACACTTGCATTACATTGAAGGAAATTCAAATGAACTTTGTAAAATTCATGGGATTTAACTGTGACATGGTCAAACCCGACCAAATACAACTTAGATATTCCAACTCTTGCATTTCAATGAAAGAAATTCAAAATTAAATTTGAAAAATCAATAAAATGTAACTGTTACATGGTGAACCTCAACCAAACACTAGTGAAATATTCCAACACTTGAATTTAATCGAAATAAATTCAAAATGAACATTTAAAAATTAAGGGAATGTAACTGTGACAAGGTAGTCCGCAACCACACACTACTGAAATATACCAACTCTTGCATTACAATGAAGGAAATTCAAATTGTAATTTGAAAAATCAAGGGAATGTAACTTTGACAAGGTAAAACACAACCAAACACTACTGAAATATTCCAACTCTTGAATTTCATCAAAATAAATTCAAAATGAACTTTGAAAAATCAAGAAAATGTAACTGTGACAAGGTGAACCGCAACCAAACACTAGTGAAATATTCCAACTCTTGCATTTCAAATCAATAAATTCAAAATGAACTTTGAAAAATTAAGGGAATGTAACTGTGACATGGTAAACCATAACCAAACAATAGTGAAATATTCCAACTCTTGAATTTCATCTAAAGAAATTCAAAATGAACTTTGAAAAATTAAGGGAATGTAACTGTGACAAGGTAAACCGCAACCAAACACTACTGAAATATTCCAACACATGCATTTCAACGAAAGAAATTCAAAATGAAATTAGAAAAATCACGAACTTGTAAAAGTGTCAAGGTAAAACACGACCAAACACTACTGAAATATTACAACTCTTGCATTTCAACGAAAGAAATTCAAAATGAACTTTGAAAAATCAAGAAAATGTAACTGTGAAAAGGTAAACCGCCACCACACACTAGTGAAATATTCCAACTCTTGCATTTCAACGAAAGAAATTCAAAATGAACTATCAAAAATTAAGGGAATGTAACTGTGACAGGGTAAACTACAACATCACACTAGTGAAATATTCCAACTCTTGCATTTCAACGAAAGAAATTCAAAATGAACTTTGAAAAATTAAGGGAATGTAACTGTGACATGGTAAACTACAACATCACACTATTGAAATATTCCAACTCTTGCATGTCAATGAAAGAAATTCAAAAATTACTATTGAAAATCATGATAATGTAACTGTGACATGGTAAATCGCGACCAAACACTTCTGAAACATTCCAACTCTTGCATTTCAACGATAGAAATTCAAAATGTACTATCAAAAATTAAGTGAATGTAACTGTGACAGGGTAAACTACAACATCACACTAGCGAAATATTCCAACTCTTGCATTTCAACGAAAGAAATTCAAAATGAACTTTGAAAAATTAAGGGAATGTAACTGTGACATGGTAAACTACAACATCACACTACTGAAATATTCCAACTCTTGCATTTCAACGAAAGAAATTCAAAATGAACTTTGAAAAATCAAGAAAATGTAACTGTGACAAGGTAAACCACAACCAAACACTACTGAAATATTCCAACTCTTGCATTTCAATGAAAGAAATTCAAAATGAACTTTGAAAAAATCAGACCTTTGGAGGGGGAGGGGCCGGGGGCAGGGGGTCGTTCTGTGTCTCAATGCACAAAAAAGTATAAAAAATGATGAGGGAATGGGGGGGGGGAGGGGGGAGGAGGAGGAGGAAGGAGGAGGTGGGAGGAGGAGGTAGAAGGAGGAGGGAGGAGGAGGAGGAAGGAGGTGGGAGGAGGAGGGAGGAGGAGGAGGAGGGATGAGGAGGAGGAGGAGGAGGAGGAGCAGGGGGGCCGGGGGAGGGCCTTTGGGGCACAGGGAGGGCCTTTGGGGCACAGGGAGGGCCTTTGGGTGTCTGGGTGACATTTGGGGACCGGTGGATGGCCTTTGGGACCCCGTTGGTCCTTTGGGAGCTCGATGGGCCTTTGGGGGGCCCGGGGATGGCCGTTGAGGGTCTGGGGTGGGCCTTTGGGGGTGCCGGTGGCCCTTTGGGAGCTTGGGGGACCTTTGAGTGTCCGGGGGGGGGGGGCAGTTGGGGGCCTGGGGGACATTTGGGGACCGGTGGAGGGCCTTTGGGAGCCCGGTGGACCTTTGAGGACCGGGGGCTTCCTTCGGGGTTGGGGTATGAGGATTGGAACCCTTTGGGGTTGGGTTAGAGGACCTCACAACACTGTTCAAATGAAACTTGTGTATTATAACGACCACAGAGTTTCACCATTAAATTCTCTTCTAAAATCTCTTCAAAAATATTCTTTTAAAATGTCTCTATCTGTTTCGCCGAAATAGTTCCATTACCTGTCTAAAACGGTTTCGCCCAAATAATCCCTAAACGCAAATTCAGCGTGTTCCTTTGTTATTGGCATCTCTGTGCTAACGCATTTCAAATTAATAGGAAACCGTCTCGCGCGCTAAAACAAGTCATCGCTAAGATGTTTCTTGCCTAATTGTTTCCATGGCCTTTGGTTATTAATATCCTTTGGAGTTCGACCAGTAGAACTGTTCCCGAGGCAAAGACATTAATGACCTGGATCTATTCCTGGAGAAATGTTTCTAGGCGAAAATTTTTAAAGTCTGACAGATGATGTCATTGATTGATTGATCTGTCAAGAAAGGGAAATTAATTTGTTGTTTCTAAGGGGAATTATTGATTCACGATAGGTGAATTGAGGTCGACAGCACAGGTGTTCTGACTCGTGACAGCACCACGTGGTTTATGGCATGCACTTGTCCAAAAACAACAATAATAAATAAATCCCTCAGGCCTAAAGATTAAAGAAGCCTTAATGTTTCTTAATTCCCTCTTCGTGAATCAACAATTTCCCCGCCGATTATGTAAATCAATTTCTCAGGTTAAGCTAACCAAACAACAATGAAGCCATGTTTGTTTCTTAATTACCCCATCGTGAATCAATAATTTCACCTAGCGATTATGTAAATCACAGATCAAAGAAGCCTTAATGTTTCTTAATTCTCCCCTTCGAGAATCAATAATTTCCCCTAGCGATTATGTAAATCAATTCCTCAGGTTAAGCTAACCAAAAAACAATGTAGCCATGTTTGTTTCTTAATTCTCCCCTTCGTGAATCAATAATTTCCCCTAGCTATTATGTAAATCACCCTCATGTCATTCGCACGTGGTCAAACAACAACAGATCGATTGACCTTGACACACCCACATTAGACTCGATCGATAATCCTTGAATAAATTATGTCCCGTCAGCATTAAACTAAATTGTAGATGGCAGCAGGGGTGGGTGACACGAGTTATAGGGTCACTTCTACTTTAAGTCATCCTAAAAGACATATTTATCATATTTTCGACCATGGTGAACAAAATGGCTATCTCAAAATTTTGATCGAATGACTTTGGGAAAAAATGAGAGTGGGAGGGGGCCTTGTTGCCCTCCAATTATTTCGGTCACTTAAAAAGGTCATTAGAACCTTTGATTTCCTTTCCAATGAGCTCTCTCACGATATTTTAGGACCACTGGGTTGATACGATCACCCCTGGGGGAAAAAAAAACAACAAAAAAACAAGAACTTTTAATTTCCGTTCCACTGAGTCCTCCTACGATTTTCTAGGACCACTGGCTCTATAAGATCACCCCTGGTGAAAAAAAACAACAAAAGAAACAAGTAAACACGCACCAATGTTCTGTCTTCTGGCAAAAAATTGTAAAGTATATATTTTTGTAAATAGGTGCTTGAAACCTCTACGGCAGGGCTCTATAATATGCTGAATATGATGGTGAGATTTTCGCTAAGATTCTATAAATTTTTGGGGGTCTCTCCCCCTTTTTTTGAAAATCAGCCAAATTTTCTCAGGCGCGTAACTTTTGATGGAAAGCACTAAACTTGATGAAAGTTATATATTTGAAATCAGCATTGAAATATGATTCTTTTGATGTCTCTATTGGTATAAAAAAACCCGTTTTCTAGAGTTTCAGTTACCATTGAGCCGGGTCGCTTACAGTTCGTTACCACGAACTGTTTGATGATTTGGGCTAATGTGTGTATAACTTTCAAAGTTTGAAGTTCAAACATCTCATGTTCATCAAGTAAATACGAAAAGGAAGTGAAAAAAACAAATAAAAACATAAAAAAAAACACTGTATACAAGTCAGATACCATGGCTTAACAACACCAACTATTTTAAATCAGGGGTTACATCACTTCAGTTCCAATTGATGTAACAAAAGTGAGTTTGTTCACTCTGCCTGGAGCCATTGATCTTATTGCAGTCACTATCAGTCCTGTCGTGCTAAAAAGCCGTTTAGCTGGGGCACTTGTGGCCGGTACAGCCAGAACTTGACGAGCGTAAACTGCCACTCGCGGGATCTGATACTAGCATTGGACCTTGGGGTCCCACAAAATGCCGCAAATGGGCTTCTTCTTTGTATATGCTGAAATAAGTTGTTTTTATGAGGGAGAACTAACCTGCATCTTTACTATAGGACTCCTGCGCCCTACACTACAGGGGGAACTAAACTGCACCTTTACCCTCTTTTCTTATCAACACGGAATAACCCTTCAAAATTCTTTTCTGAAAGAAGTGGTCAAGTTATGAAGTTTCAAGTTTCAAAAACATCTTTCCATGACATAACATGTCCTCTAAAGTCGATTCTGATGTTTGTAGCGCTCTATGTCTTAGCGCCTTAGAAATATTTAAAAAGCTTCTAAAGTAGAGTTTTGGAAAATTTTGAGTTTTGGGCAAAGTGGGATTTCAAAAATATTTTGAGTTTGGGGAGAAGGGGGAATTATTTTAGAATTAATTTGGCGTCTAAAATCGATTCTGATGTTTCTAGCGTGCTATCTGTTAGTGCTTTGGAAATATTTAAAAAGCTTCTTCCCATGACATAGCACATGACAAAAACATCTTCCCATGACAAAAACATCTATCCATGACATAAATTGTCCTCTAAAGTCGATTCTGTTGTTTGTAGCGCTTTATGTCTTAGCGCTTTAGAAATATTTAAAAAATCTTCTAAAGTAGAATTTTGGAAAATTTTGAGTTTGGGGGGAAGGGGGATTTCAAAAACATCTTCCCATAACATAATTTGTCCTCTGAAAGCTGATTCTGATGTTTGTAGCGCTCTATGTCTTAGCACTTTAGAAATGTTTAAAAAAGCTTGTAAAGAAAAATTTTGGAAAATTTTGAGTTTGGGGGGAAGGGGATTTCAAAAACATCTTCCCATGACATAAATTGTCCTCTAAAGTCAATTCTGATGTTTGTAGCGCTCTATGTCATAGCACTAGAAATATTTAAAAAAGCTTCTAAAGTAGAATTTTGGAAAATTTTGAGTTTGGGGGGAAGGGGGATTTCATGAACATCTTCCCATAACATAATTTGCCCTCCAAAGTTGGTTCTGTTGTTTGTAGCAATCTATGTCTTAGCACTTTGGAAATATTTGTAAAAGCTTCTAAAGTAGAATTTTGGTAAATTTTGAGTTTGGGGGGAAGGGGGATTTCAAAAACATCTTCCCATAACATAATTTGTCCTCTGAAGCCGATTCTGATATTTGTAGTGCTCTATCTATAAGTGCTTTAGAAATATTTAAAAAGCTTCTTAAGTAGAATTTTAGACATTTTTGAGTTTTGGGGAGGGGGGATTTCAAAAACATCTTCCCATGACATAACTTGTCTTCAAAAGTCAATTTTGATTTTTGTAGCCCTCTATCAATTAGTGCTTTAGAAATATTTGAAAAGCTTCCAAAGTAGAATTTTAGAAAATTTTGAGTTTGGGGGGAATGGGGATTTCAAAAACATTTTCCCATAACATAATTTGTCCTCTGAAGTCGATTCTGATATTTGTATTGCTCTATCTATTAGTGCTTTAGAAATATTTAAAAAGTTTCTTAAGTAGAATTTTAGACATTTTTAAGTTGTGGGAAGGGGGGATTTCAAAAACATCTTCCCATGAAATAACTTGTCTTCTAAAGTCAATTCTGATGTTTGTAGCCTTCTATCAATTAGTGCTTTAGAAATATTTAAAAAGCTTCTGAAGTAGAATTTTAGAAAATTTTGAGTTTGGGGGGAACGGGGATTTCAAGAACATCTTCCCATAACATAATTTGCCCTCTAAAGTCGATTCCGATATTTGAAGCGCTCTATGTCTCAGCGCTATAGAAATATTTAAAAAAGCTTCTAAAGAAGAATTTTGGAAAATTTTGAGTTTGGGGGGAAGGGGGATTTCAAGAACATCTTCTCATAACATAATTTGTCTTCTAAAGTTGATTCTGATTTTTGTAGCGCATTATGTCTTAGCGCTTTAGAAATATTTAAAAAAGCTTCTAAAGTTAAATTTTGGCAAATTTTGAGTTTGGGGCAACGGGGGATTTCAAACATATCTTCCCATGACATAACTTGTCCTCTAAAGTTTATTTTGATGTTTATAGCGCTCTATGTCTTAGCACTTTAGAAATATTTAAAAAAGCTTCTATAGTAGAATTTTGAAAAATTTTGAGTTTGGGGGGAAGGGAGATTTCAAAAACATCTTCCCATAACATAATTTGTCCTCTAAAGTCGATTCTGATATTTGTAGTGCTCTATCTATTAGTACTTTAAAAATATTTAAAAAGCTTCTTAAGTAGAATTTTAGACATTTTTGAGTTTTGGGGAGGGGGGATTTCAAAAATATCTTCCCATGACATACCTTGTCTTCTAAAGTCAATTTTGATGTTTGTAGCCCTCTGTCAATTAGTGCTTTAGAAATATTTAAAAAGCTTCTAAAGTAGAATTTTGGAAAATTTTGAGTTTGGGGGGAAGGGGGATTTTAAAAACCTCTTCCCGTGATATAACGTTTCCTATGAAGTCAATTCTGATGCTTTTAGCACTCTATCTATTAGTGCTTTAGAAATATTTTAAAAGCTTCAATAGTAGAATTTTTGAAAATTTTGAGTTTGGGGGGAAGGGGGATTTCAAAAACATCTTCCCATGACATAACTTGTCCTCTAAAGTCTATTCTGATGTTTGTAGCACTCTATGTCTTAGTGCTTTAGAAATATTTAAAAAGCTTCTAAAGTAGAATTTTGGAAAATTTTGAGTTTGGGAAGAAGGGGGATTTCAAAAACATCTTCCCATGACATAAATTATCCTCTAAAGTCGATTCTGATGTTGGTAGCACTCTATGTCTTAGCGCTTTACAAATATTTAAAAAAGCTTGTAGAGTAGAATTTTGGAAAATTTTGAGTTTGGGGCAAAGGGGGATTTCAAAAACATCTTCCTATGACATAAATTGTCCTCTAAAGTCGATTCTGATGTTTGTAGCACTCTATGTCATAGCGCTTTAGAAATATTTAAAAAAGCTTTTTAAGAAGAAGAAGAAGAAGATTTTTATTTGAATAAATCAACATAACAAAAAAACATATACCCCCAACAGAGAGCAAAGCTCGTAAAATTGGGTATTAATAATAATATAAAAAAAAAAAAAAAAAAAAAAAAAAATAAAACAAAAAAACATTTCCTCATCATAACAAAAAAGAAAAAAAAAAAAAAACCTGGTTAAAGAAAAAAACATAACAAACATAAAGAAAACAAACGCTGGACAAGTGAGGCACGGAAGGCTATCCCAACATGGGTAACAAATATAAACAAAAAAAATAATAATAATAATAAAAAAAATTTCTATTCCACCATCACAGGTCAATACATAATTTTAATATTTTCTTCCTTAGAGCTGATATTTGCCGAAATGACTCAATTTGAATTCTATCTTTCAGCCTATATTTATTTGAAATAAATGGTATTTGGTATCTAATTGAAAATCTAGATCTTTCACAATTAACAAAGGGAATTCGATATGTTCCAGAACACCTAAGAGCCGAAGGAGGGGCAGAATCAACAGAGATTTTTCATAAAAATAACTACTAGGATCTTGTATTTTAAAATGCCATATTGATATATTAAGTTCTCTTATATGTTTCAGATCTAATAAATTCAAGAAAAGAAATAATGTTTCAGTTTCCGATGCATCTCTAAGTTTTGATGGACGATGTAAAAAATTTCCAAGTATTCTCACTGCTTTATTTTGAAGGATCTGTAGGGGTTTTATATGCGTCCAAAAAGTATTTAAATAAATAATTGTGCAATAATTTAAATAAGGAGTAATCAAAGAATGATAAATTATTTTTAAAATTGACAATGGAAAAACATGTTGCAAACGATACATAGACCCAATATTTTGCGAAAGTTTCAACCTTAAATGATCAATATGAGTTTGAAATGACAAAAGGGGATCAATAAAAACTCCTAAATAACGATACGATTGAACTCTACGTATTTTATGCTCACCAACTTGAAGCTCCTGACATGAAATTTTTTTAGTAGCACGTTTTGAATGACCAAAAACCATAAATTCAGTCTTCTTAAAATTCGGCACTAAATAATTAGATACAAACCATCGATTAACTGAACTAACAGTGTTAAACAGATTTTGAATCAATGTAGATGAATCCTTCGCTTTAACAGAAACAGCTGTGTCATCTGCGAATAAAATTGCAAGACCATTATTTCCCTGCAAACATCGTGGGAGATCATTAATATACATCAAAAATAAAAGCGGACCTAATACCGATCCTTGTGGGACACCAATATCTTCAAGATCATTTAAACTAGACAAATGTCCATCAACATCTACCACGATTTTACGTCCATAAAGGTATGATCTTATTATATCTAGTCCTTTCCCTCTTATACCGGAATTTTCCATTTTATCAAAAAGAATTTCATGGTTTAAAGTGTCAAATGCTTTTTTAACATCATAAAAAACAGTAGATACATGATAATTACTATCTAAGCAGTCATTTATTTCTAATACAAGAGCTGCAACTGCTTGTTCCGTCGAATGGCCTGCCCTAAATCCAAACTGATGTTTGGTAAAAAAATTTATTTTATCTAGATAATTAGTAATCCTTCCTTTTAAAATTTTTTCCAATACTTTAGACAATGGTGATAAAATTGCAATAGGACGATAATTATTTGTATCAGATTTATCTCCTTTTTTATGCAATGGTATTACACGTGCAATTTTCCATTTTTTAGGAAATGTACCTGAGAAAATACATAAATTTAAAATATGAAGCAATGGTTCAAAAATTTCACCTGCAATATTTTTTAGCAAATTAGTTGAAAGTTCATCATATCCCAATGAATTACCATTTTTTAAATTCTTAATGACCTTTTGAAATTCTGCAAAAGTAACCGGGGCCATAAATATGCTCGTATCTTCAGTGGGCGGTAGATATTTTTTATGCGACCTTGGGGAAGAAAGGTCAACTTCTCCTGAAACAACAGATGATCCAATACTAGCAAAATATTCACTAAACTTCTTAGCAACAGCTTGTGGTCCTCTAAATTCTTTACCATTAATATCAAATAACACTTCAGGGTGTAACAACTTTTTATTTCTTCCAATTTTATCTTTAATCAAACTCCAAGTTTTTCTAGGGGAATCTGAATTTCGAAAAGAATTTTCATAATAACGTCTTTCACTTACTCTAAGGATCCTTACCAGCATATTCTTATAATTTTTAAAACGCGTTATATTTAGTTCCGTGGGATAGTTTATTCTAATTTTATATAAACGATTTTTCTCATTAATAGATCTCAAAAGTGATTCATTTATCCAAGGTTTTTTTGGGGTAAGTTTCTTTCCTCTTGGGCTTTTATATGGGCAAAAAAGATCAAGCTTTTCATTCATAATATAATAAAATTTATCTAATGATTGGTTCGGATCCTTCTCATCAATTACAGGACTCCAATTAACATCACCAAGCCCTTCTTTTAACCTTAACACATTTTTATGTGAAAAATCTCTACGCTTGGTTTGATTTTTTTTATTATGCGGAAAATTTATAAGAAAATCAGACATAATTATACAGTGGTCAGATGAATCATCAGGAATAATAAATGTATTAACAGCACTATAAGGTGAAAAAATATTATCAATAAGTGAAAATGATGTATCAGCTATTCTAGAGGGAACAAAACATACGGGGTTTAGTCCATAAGATAGTGGGCCCTCCAAAAACTGCAAAATATTTCTATCTATTCTATTCTGATCTGCAGATAGGAGTTTCATTAAATCAATATTAAAATCACCCATAACTAAATAAGGAGTATTAAGACTAGATAATTTATCCAACATACTTTCAAAATGATTTTTAAATTCCATCTGGCTGGATGACGGAGTACGGTAAATAACTGCAATTAAAAACTTCCGATTATTTGGAAAAGAGCATTCAACTACACAAGATTCAAAAATCATTTCAATATTCATTGGCAAAAAATCAATCCTTATACGTGCTGGTATGCAATTTTTAATCAAAACACCTAGACCCCCTTGTTTTTGTCTTTTCCGACCGATGTGAAAAAATTGGTAATCTTTTACATGTATATTTTCAATTAAAAAATCATCTAAAAAAGTTTCACATAGGCCTAATATATCTTTATCTGAATCCGACAAAAAAGTTTCAATCACATCCTGCGCAGTCCTCCAACCCCGGCAATTCCAAAACGACATCCTACTTGTATTTACATTTTTTCTTACCAGCTCATTCTTAAATATATATTGATTTTTTGGGATATCAAAATTACTAGAAGTATCTTCATCTTCACCAGCTACAATAGTTTGAAAAATTGACTGAAATGAAAGAGAATTCCGCTCAAATTCTTTTAACCTTGATGATGGAATTTCACGATTATCTCTATCCATTATCAAATATTAACCCCACGTTAAGAGAAACCACACCATGCCCCAAAAGACCAGCAAAAAATAACAATTAAAAAATAAAAAATAACATAATAAAAAATAACAATTAAAAAAACAAAACAAAAAAAAAGTAATCTCCATTCCAAGTCGTTTTCCCTCAGTACGACTAATCTGCGCAACTTTTAATTTAGAAACATAAATATCTTCATCAAAACAAAAAAACACTAATACTGTTTCCAGGCCTAGTATCACTGAAAGCCAAGACCAATCCATAAGAACTCCAATCACAACCCGGCACGCTCCGCACCGCGCTATACATTATACACCATTAATACTTTTTCTCATTTTGTTTTTTTTACATTATTCCATCCACAACATCTTTTTAAAAAAAGAAGATAAAAAAACACGAGACAACATTACTTCATACCAATATGCTATCACAAAAAAAAAACACAAAGAAGTAAAAGCACAACAAAATGATAACTCAAAACCATATTAAACTAAAATAATTAATATAAATATAAATATGACAACCCGCCTAGCATTGCATAGGCCCACCTCGAGGATTTATCGGCACTGACAATTCAGGAATCACGTCATTCACGGAGAAAGAAACACGCAGGCCATTTGGCCGATCAAAACAAAGGAGAGGTGGAACCGATTTTGTTACCCATGCTTGAATACCACAATCAGCAAGCTTTGATCTTTTTTCAATTAGCCGTTTTCTAATATCTCTCACTGCCGTCGGAGCATCATCACTAAGATAAATATCTTTATGACCGCAAACAGTCTTTCCTTTAAGTTTTTTACTCTGTTTCAGAATCGTTTTTTTCTTCTTTAGACCAAACAGTAACTTTAAAATATCTACGCTCTTTTTTCACTTCTGTAACAGAAAATTCTTAGGTCTCGTTTACACCTAGTCATTCTTCACAAACAGTTTTGAAAATCACTTTAGCTTCCTCTTTATCATCGCAAGGTACATTCCAAACCACTATATTTTTCTCATTCATTCTATGCTCGCAATGCATTAACCGATTTTTCAAATGATTATTTTCTTCACGGAGAAACACTGACTCAGCTGTAACAACACTAATCTGTGATTTTACATTTATTATTTCATTCTCAGTAGCCGCCACATGGGTCTGGATCGTCGAAAATTGCTGCGATTGGCCAGATAGAGCTTCCTCAAGCGATTTGACCCGGGTTTCCAGAGATTTGAACTGGTCCGTGATACCGTCAAGCTTTTTTCCATTGTCTTTCACTATAGTTAGAATTTCATAAAAGCTCCGAGCCAGCGTCGAAATTGACAAAGTTTCTCCCTCCTTAGGTGAAGATGACGAATAATCATTTTGATCCTCTTCGAATGAGACTTCTTTACGGTTTCTTTTATTTCGCCCCATGAATAAGCAGCAATTAAAAAAAATGAACAAATAGTCTTACCTCAGCCGGCAACGATTGTTTATCCACGATGTTGCTAGCGTGCAGTGCTTTTAGCCGTTTGGCACGGCAAACACCTTTTCCAACGTTGGTAATCAAAGGCTCTGTTTATAATGACTCAAATCCAATCCTCTTTTACTCCATGCAATTCTTCAGTTCAAAGCAATAATCACACACCAAAAAATTTTCTTTCATCAATTCAAAACATTAATCTCACAAGCTATTTCACTCCTCAGCCAAAACTACCGCAGGCACGGAGCGCCTAAGGTGTTACTCGTTCGGGGAATGAATCATGACTGTAGAATTTTAAGTAGAATTTTCTTAAGTAGAATTTTGGAAAATTTTGAGTTGGGGGGAAAGGGATTTCAAAAACATCTTCCCATGACATAAGTTGTCCTCTAAATTCGATTCTGATATTTGTAGCGCTCTATGTCTTAGAGCTTTACAAATATTTTAAAAAGCTTCTAAAGTAGAATTTTGGAAAATTTTGAGTTTGGGGCAAAGGGCGATTTCAAAAACATCTTCCCATGACATAAATTGTCCTTTAAAGTCGATTCTGGTGTTTCTAGCGCTCTATGTCATAGCGCTTTAGAAATATTTAAAAAAGCTTCTAAAGTAGAATTTTAGAAAATTTTGAGTTTGGGAGGAAGGGTGATTTCAAGAACATCTTCCCATACAATAATTTGTCCTCTAAAGTTGATTCTGATCTTTGTGGCGCGTCTATGTCTTAGCGCTTTAGAAATATTTAAAAAAGCTTCTAAAGTATAATTTTCGAAAATTTTAAAATTCGGGGGAAGGGGGATTTCAAAAACATCTTCCCATGACATAACTTGTCCTCTAAATTCGATTCTGATTTTTGTAGTGCTCTTTGTCTTAACACTTTAGAAATATTTAAAAAAGCTTCTAAAGTAGAATTTTGGAAAATTTTTAGTTTTGGGCAAAGGGGGATTTCAAAAAAATTTTGAGTGTGGGGGGAAGGGGGAATTAATGTAGAATTAATTTTGCCTCTAAAGTCGATTCTGATGTTTCTAGTGCTCTATGTCTTAGCGATTTAGAAATATTTAAAAAAGCTTCTAAAGTAGAATTTTGGAAAATTTTGAGTTTGGGGGGAAGGGGGAATTCAAGAACATCTTCCCATAACAAAATTTGTCCTCTGAAAGTTGATTCTGATGTTTGTAGCACTCTATGTCTTAGCACTTTAGAAATATTAAAAAAATCTTGTAAAGTAAAATTTTGTAAAATTTTGAGTTTGGGGGGAAAGGGGATTTCAAAAATATCTTCCCATATCATAATTTGTCCTCTGAAGTCGATTCTGATATTTGTAGTGCTCTATCTATTAGTGCTTTAGAAATATATAAAAAAGCTTCTAAAGCAGAATTTTGGAAAATTTTGAGTTTGGGGCAAAAGAGGATTTCAAAAAAATTTTGAGTTTTGGGGGGAAGGGTGAATTATTGTAAAATTAATTTTACCTCTAAAGTTGATTCTGATTTTTTTTAGCGCACTATCTGTTAGTGGTTTGGAAATATTTAAAAAGCTTCTAGGGTAGAATTTTGGAAAATTTTGTGTTTGGGGCGACGGGGGATTTCAAAAAAATTTTGAGTTTGGGGGGAAGGGGGATTTATTGCAGAAACAATTTCGCCTCTAATGTCGATTCTGATTTTTTTTTAGCGCGCTATCTATTAGTGCTTTGGGAGTATTTAAAAACCTTCTAGAGTAGAATTTTAGAACATTTTGAGTTTGGGGGGAAGAGGGATTTCAAAAAATCTTCCCATGACATAACTTGTCCTCTAAAGTCGATTCTGATGTTTGTAGTGCTCTATGTCTTAGCGCTTTAGAAATATTTAAAAAAGCTTCTAAAGTAAAATTTTGGAAAATTTTGAGTTTGGAGGAAAGAGGGATTTCAAAAATTCTTCCCATAACATAATTTGTCCTCTAAAGTCAATTCTGATATTTGTAGCACTCTATCTATTAGTGCTTTAGAAATATTTAAAAAGCTTCTTAAGTAGAATTTCAGACATTTTTGAGTTTTGGGGGAGGGGGATTTCAAAAACATCTTCCAATGACATAACTATTTAAAAAGCTTCTAAAGTATAATTTTGGAAAATTTTGAGTTTGGGGGGAGGGGGGATTTTAAAAACCTCTTCTCGTGATATAACGTGTCCTCTGAAGTCGATTCTGATGCTTTTAGCACTCTATCTATTAGTGCTTTAGGAAAATTTTAAAAGCTGCTTAAGTAGAATTTTTGAAAATTTTGAGTTTGGGGGGAAGGGGGATTTCAAAAACATCTTCCCATGACATAATTTGTCCGCTAAAGTTGATTCTGATGTTTGTAGCGCTCTATGTCTTAGTGCTTTAGAAATATTTAAAAAGCTTCTAAAGTAGAATTTTGGAATATTTTGAGTTTGGGAGGAAGGGGGATTTCAAAAACATCTTCCCATAACATAATTTGACCTCTAAAGTCGATTCTGATGTTTGTAGCGCTCTATGTCTTAGCGCTTTAGAAATATTAAAAAACTTCTAAAGTAGAATTTTGGAAAATTTTGAGTTTGGGGCAAAGGGGGATTTCAAAAACATCTTCCCGTGACATAAATTGTCCTCTAAAGTCGATTCTGATGTTTGTAGTGCTCTATGTCATAGCACTTAAGAAATATTTTAAAAAGCTTCTAAAGTAGAATTTTGGAAAATTTCGAGTTTGGGGGGAAGGGGAATTTCAAGAACATCTTACCATACCATAATTTGTCTTCTAAACTTGATTCTGATGTTTGTAATGCTCTATGTCTTAGCGCTTTAGAAATATATAAAAAAGCTTCTAAAGTAAAATTTTGGAAAATTTTGAGTTTGGGGGGAAGGGGGACTTCAAAAACATATTTCCATGACATAAATTGTTCTCTAAAGTCGATTCTGATGTTTGTAGCGCTCTATGTCTTAGTGCTTTAGAAATATTTAAAAAGCTTCTAAAGTAGAATTTTGGAAATTTTTGAGTTTGGGGCAAAGGGGGATTTCAAAAATATTTTGAGTTTGGGGGGAAGGAGGAATTATTTAAGAATTAATTTGGCGTTTAAAATCGATTCTGATGTTTTTAGTGCGCTATCTGTTAGTTCTTTGGAAATATTTAAAAAGCTTCTTCCCATGACATAACACATGACAAAAACATCTTCCCATGACAATAACATCTTTCCATGACATAAATTGTCCTCTAAAGTCGATTCTGATGTTTGTAGCGCTCTATGTCTTAGCGCTTTAGAAATATTTAAAAAAGCTTCTAAAGCAGAATTTTGGAAAATTTCGGATTTCAAAATTTCGGATGCTTCTAAAGCAGAATTTTGGATTTCAAAAACATCTTTCCATAACATAATTTGTCCTCTGAAAGCTGATTTTGATGTTTGTAGCGCTCTATGTCTTAGCACTTTAGAAATATTTAAAAAAGCTTGTAAAGTAAAATTTTGGAAAATTTTTAGTTTTGGGGGAAAAGGGATTTCAAAAACATCTTCCCATAACATAATTTGTCCTCTGAAGTCGATTCTGATATTTGTAGCGCTCTATCTATTAGTACTTTAGAAATATTTAAAAAATCTTCTAAAGCAGAATTTTGGAAAATTTTGAGTTTGGGGCAAAGGAGGATTTCAAAAAAATTTTGAGTTTGGGGGGAAGGGGGAATTATCGTAGAATTAATTTGGGCTCTAAAGTTGATTCTGATTTTTTTTTAGCACGCTATCTGTTAGTGCTTAGGATATATTTAAAAAGCTTCTAGAGTAGAATTTTAGTAAATTTTGAGTTTGGGGGAAGGGGGATTTCAAAAACTTATCCCATGACATAACTTGTCCTCTAAAGTCGATTCTGATGTTTGTAGCGCTATATGTCTTAGCGCCTTAGAAATATTTAAAAAAAAGCTTCTTAAGTAAAATTTTGGAAAATTTTGAGTTTGAGGGAAAGGGGGATTTCAAAAAAATCTTCGCATAAAATAATTTGTCTTCTGAAGTCGATTCCAATATTTCTAGCACTCTATCTATTAGTGCTTTAGAAATATTTTAAAAGCTTCAAATTAGAATTTTGGACAGTTTTGAGTTTGGGGGTAATGGGGATTTCAAAAACATCTTCCCATGACATAACTTGCTTCTAAAGTCAATTCTGCTGTTTGTAGCGCTCTATGTCTTAGTGCTATAGAAATACTTAAAAAAACTTCTAAAGTAGAATTTTTTAAAATTTTGAGTTTGGGGGGAAGAAGGTTTTCAAAAACATATTCCTATAACATAAATTGTCCTGATTTGATGTTTGTAGTGCTCTATGGCTTAGTGCATTAGAAATATTCAAAAAACCTTCTAAATTAGAATTTTCGAAAATTTTGAGTTTGGGGTGAAGGGGGATTTCAAAAACATCTTTCCATAAAATAATTTGTCCTCTGTAAGTTGATTCTGATGTTTGTAGCGCTCTATGTCTTAGCACTTTTGAAATATTTAAAAAAGCTTGTAAAGTAAAATTTTGGAAAATTTTGAGTTTGGGGGGGAAAGGGGATTTCAAAAACATTGTCCCATAACGTAATTTGTCCTCTGAAGTCGAATCTGATATTTGTAGCGCTCTATCTATTAGTGCTTTAGAAATATTTAAAAAAGCTTCTAAAGCTGAATTTTGGAAAATTTTGAGTTTGGGGCAAAGGAGGATTTCAAAAAAAAATTGAGTTTGGGGGGAAGGGGGCATTATTGTAGAATTAATTTGGACTCTAAAATTGATTCTGATTTTTTTTTAGCGCGCTATCTGTTAGTGGTTTGGAAATATTTAAAAGCTTCTAGAGTAGAATTTTAGAAAATTTTTAGTTTGGGGGGAAGGGAGATTTCAAAAACATCCCCCCATGACATAAATTGTCCTCTAAAGTCAATTCTGATGTTTGTAGCGCTCTATCTATTAGTGCTTTAGAAATATTTAAAAAGCTTCTAAAGTAGGATTTTGGAAAATTTTGAGTTTTGGGGGCAGTTGGATTTCAAAAACATCTTCCCATGACATAAATTGTCCTGTAAAGTCAATTCTGATGTTTGTAGCGCTCTACGTCTTAGTGCCTTAGAAATATTAAAAAAGCTTCTAGAGGAGAATTTTAGAAAATTTTTAGTTTGGGGGGAAGGGGGATTTCAAAAACATCTTCCCATGACATAACTTGTCCTATAAAGTCACTTCTGATTTTTGTATAGCTCGATGTCTTAGCGCTTTAGAAATATTAAAAAAAACTTCTAAAGTAGAATTTTGGAAAATTTTGAGTTTGGGGGGAAGGGGGATTTCATGAACATCTTCCCATAACATAATTTGCCCTCTAAAGTTGGTTCTGATGTTTGTAGCACTCTATGTCTTAGTGCTTTAGAAATCTTAAAAAACCTTCTAAAGTAGGATTTTGGAAAATTTTGAGTTTGGGGGGAAGGGGGATTTCAAAAACATCTTCCCATGACATAACTTGTCCTCTAAAGTTGATTCTGATGTTTGTAGCGCTCTATGTCTTAGCTCTTTACAAATATTTAAAAAAGCTTCTAAAGAAAAATTTTGGAAAATATTGAGTTTGGGGGAAGGGGGATTTCAAAAACATCTTCCCATGACATAATTTGTCCTCTGAAAGTTGATTCTGATGTTTGTAGCGCTCTATGTCTTAGCACTTTAGAAATATTTAAAAAAGCTTGTAAAGTAAAATTTTGGAAAATTTTGAGTTTGGGGGGGAAAGGGGATTTCAAAAACATTGTCCCATAACGTAATTTGTCCTCTGAAGTCGAATCTGATATTTGTAGCGCTCTATCTATTAGTGCTTTAGAAATATTTAAAAAAGCTTCTAAAGCTGAATTTTGGAAAATTTTGAGTTTGGGGCAAAGGAGGATTTCAAAAAAAATTGAGTTTGGGGGGAAGGGGGCATTATTGTAGAATTAATTTGGACTATAAAATTGATTCTGATTTTTTTTAGCGCGCTATCTGTTAGTGGTTTGGAAATATTTAAAAAGCTTCTAGAGTAGAATTTTAGAAAATTTTTAGTTTGGGGGGAAGGGGGATTTCAAAAACATCCCTCCATGACACAACTTATCCTCTAAAGTCAATTCTGATGTTTGTAGCGCTCTATCTATTAGAGCTTTAGAAATATTTAAAAAGCTTCTAAAGTAGGATTTTGGAAAATTTTGAGTTTGGGGGGAAGTTGGATTTCAAAAACATCTTCCCATGACATAAATTGTCCTCTAAAGTCAATTCTGATGTTTGTAGCGCTCTCTGTCTTAGTGCTTTAGAAATATTTAAAAAGCTTCTAGAGTAGAATTTTAGAAATTTTTGAGTTTGGGGGGAAGGGGGATTTCAAAAACATCTTCCCATCACATAAATTGTCCTCTAAAGTCTATTCTGATGTTTGTATTGCTCGATGTCTTAGCGCTTTAGAAATATTAAAAAAAACCTTCTAAAGTAGAATTTTGGAAAATTTTGAGTTTGGGGGGAAGGGGGATTTCATGAACATCTTCCCATAACATAATTTGCCCTCTAAAGTTGGTTCTGATGTTTGTAGCACTCTATGTCTTAGCTCTTTAGAAATATTTATAAAAACTTCTAAAGTAGAATTTTAGAAAATTTTGAGTTTGGGGTGACGGGGGATTTCAAAAACATCTTCCCATAATATAATTTGTCCTCTGAAGCCGATTCTGATATTTGTAGCGCTCTTTCTATTAGTGCTTTAGAAATATTTAAAAAGCTTCTTAAGTAGAATTTTAGACATTTTTGAGTTTTGGGGAGGGGGAATTTCAAAAACATCTTCCCATGACATAACTTGTCTTCTAAAATCAATTTTGATGTTTGTAGCCCTCTATCAATTAGTGCTTTAGAAATATTTAAAAAGCTTCTAAAGTAGAATTTTAGAAAATTTTGAGTTTGGGGGGAACGGAGATTTCAAGAACATCTTCCCATAACATAATTTGACCTCTAAAGTCGATTCCGATATTTGTAGCGCTCTATGTCTCAGCTCTTTATAAATATTTAAAAAAGTTTCTAAAGAAGAATTTTGGAAAATTTTGAGTTTGGGGGGAAGGGGGATTTCAAGAACATCTTCTCATAACATAATTTGTCTTCTAAAGTTGATTCTGATGTTTGTAGCGTTTTATGTCTTAGATCTTTAGAAATATTTAAAAAAGCTTCTAAAGTAAAATTTTGGAAAATATTGAGTTTGGGGGAAGGGGGATTTCAAAAACATCTTCCCATGACATAATTTGTCCTCTGAAGTCGATTCTGATATTTGTAGTGCTCTATCTATTAGTACTTTAGAAATATTTAAAAAGCTTCTTAAGTAGAATTTTAGACATTTTTGAGTTTTGGGGAGGGGGGATTTCAAAAATATCTTCTCATGACATAACTTGTCTTCTAAAGTCAATTTTGATGTTTGTTGCCCTCTATTAAGTAGTGCTTTAGAAATATTTAAAAAGCTTCTAAAGTAGAATTTTGGAATATTTTGATTTTGGGGGGAAGGGGGATTTAAAAAACCTCTTCCTGTGATATAACGTTTCCTCTCAAGTCGATTCTGATGATTTTAGCACTCTATCTTTTAGTCCTTTAGAAATATTTTAAAAGCTTCTAAATTATAATTTTTGAAAATTTTGAGTTTGGGGGGAAGGGGGATTTCAAAAACATCTTCCAATAACCTAACTTGTATTCTTAAGTCTATGCTGCTGTTTGTAGCGCTCTATGTCTTAGTGCTTTAGAAATATTTAAAAAGCTTCTAAAGTAGAATTTTGGAATATTTTGAGTTTGGGGAGAAGGGGAATTTCAAAAACATCTTCCCATGACATAACTTATTCTCTAAAGTCGATTCTGATGTTGGTAGCACTCTATGTCTATGCTCTTTACAAATATTTAAAAAAGCTTCTAAAGTAGAATTTTGGAAAATTTTGAGTTTGGGGCAAAGGGGAATTTCAAAAACATCTTCCAATGACATAAATTGTCCTCTAAAGTCGATTCTGATGTTTGTAGCA
Organism: Artemia sp. Qi Xiang Cuo; assembly: GCF_049724085.1. NCBI lineage: Eukaryota > Metazoa > Arthropoda > Branchiopoda > Anostraca > Artemiidae > Artemia > Artemia sp. Qi Xiang Cuo. The sequence continues at coordinate 21,301,091 of NC_142809.1, read as the reverse complement.
CTCTATGTCTTAGCGCTTTAGAAATATTTACAAAAGCTTCTAAAGTGGAATTTTGGAAAATTTTGAGTTTGGGGGGAAAGGGATTTCAAAAACATCTTTCCATGACATAAATTGTCCTCTAAATTCAATTCTGATGTTTGTAGCGCTCTATGTCCTAGCGCTTTACAAATATTTTAAAAAGCTTCTAAAGCAGAATTTTGGAAAATTTTTAGTTTGGGGCAAAGGGGGATTTCAAAAACATCTTCCCATACCATAATTTGTCCTCTCAAGTTGATTCTGATGTTTGTGGGCTCTATGTCTTAGAGCTTTCGAAATATTTAAAAAAGCTTCTAAAGTATAATTTTCGAAAATTTTGAAATTAGGGGGAAGGGGGATTTCAAAAACATCTTCCCATGACATAACTTGTCCTCTAAATTCGATTCTGATGTTTGTAGTGCTCTTTGTCTTAACACTTTAGAAATATTTAAAAAGGCTTCTAAAGTAGAATTTTGGAAAATTTTTAGTTTTGGGCAAAGGGGGATTTAAAAAAAATTTTTAGTTTGGAGGGAAGGGGGAATTATTGTAGAATTAATTTGGCCTCTAAAGTCGATTCGTATGTTTGTAGGCTAGTGCTCTATGTCTTAGCGCTTTAGAAATATTTAAAAAAGTTTCTAAAGTAGAATTTTGGAAAATTTTGAGTTTGGGGGGAAGGGGGAATTCAAGAACTTCTTCCCATAACACAATTTGTCCTCCGAAAGTTGATTCTGATGTTTGTAGCGCTCTATGTCTTAGCACTTTAGAAATATTTAAAAAAACTTGTAAAGTAAAATTTTGAGTTTGGGGGGAAGGGGGATTTTAAAAACCTCTTCCCGTGATATAACGTGTCCTATGAAGTCAATTCTGATGCTTTTAGCACTCTATCTATTAGTGCTTTAGAAATATTTTAAAATCTTTTAAAGTAGAATTTTTGAAAATTTTGAGTTTGGGGGGAAGAGGTATTTCAAAAACATCTACCCATGACATAAATTGTCCTATAAAGTCGTTTCTGATGTTTGTAGCGCTCTATGTCTTAGTGCTTTAGAAATATTTAAAAAGCTTCTAAAGTAGAATTTTGGAATATTTTGAGTTTGGGGGGAAGGGGCATTTCAAAAACATCTTCCCATGACATAACTTATCCTCTAAAGTCGAGTCTGATGTTGGTAGCACTCTATGTCTATGCGCTTTACAAATATTTAAAAAAGCTTCTAAAGTAAAATTTTGAAAATTTTTGAGTTTGGGGCAAAGGGGGATTTCAAAAACATCTTCCTATGACATAAATTGTTCTCTAAAGTCAATTCTGATGTTTGTAGCGCTCTAGGTCTTAGCGCTTTACAAATATTTACAAAAGCTTATAAAGTAGAATTTTGGAAAATTTTGAGTTTGGGGGGAAAGGGATTTCAAAAACATCTTCCCATGACATAAATTGTCCTCTAAATTCAATTCTGATGTTTGTAGCGCTCTATGTCTTAGCGCTTTAAAAATATTTTAAAAAGCTTCTAAAGCAGAATTTTGGAAAATTTTTAGTTTGGGGCAAAGGGGGATTTCAAAAACATCTTCCCATGACATAAATTTTCCTCTAAAGTCGATTCTAGTGTTTCTAGCGCTCTATGTCATAGCACTTTAGAAATATTTAAAACAGCTTCTAAAGTAGAATTTTGCAAAATTTTGAGTTTGGGGGGAAGGGTGATTTCAAGAACATCTTCCCATACCATAATTTGTCCTCTAAAGTTGATTCTGATGTTTGTGGTGCTCTATGTCTTAGCACTTTAGAAATATTTAAAAAAGCTTCTAAAGTATAATTTTCGAAAATTTTGAAATTAGGGGGAAGGGGGATTTCAAAAACATCTTCCCATGACATAACTTGTCCTCTAAATTCGATTCTGATGTTTGTAGTGCTCTTTGTCTTAACACTTTAGAAATATTTAAAAAGGCTTCTAAAGTAGAATTTTTGAAAATTTTTAGTTTTGGGCAAAGGGGGATTTAAAAAAAAATTTGAGTTTGGAGGGAAGTGGGAATTATTGTAGAATTAATTTGGCCTCTAAAGTCGATTCGTATGTTTGTAGTGCTCTATGTCTTAGCGCTTTAGAAATATTTAAAAAAGCTTCTAAAGTAGAATTTTGGAAAATTTTGAGTTTGTGGGGAAGGGGGAATTCAAGAACTTCTTCCCATAACACAATTTGTCCTCTGAAAGTTGATTCTGATGTTTGTAGCGCTCTATGTCTTAGCACTTTAGAAATATTTAAAAAAGCTTGTAAAGTAAAATTTTGAGTTTGGGGGAAAGGGGATTTCAAAAACATCTTCCCATATCATAATTTGTCCTCTGAAGTCGATTCTGATATTTGTAGTGCTCTATCTCTTAGTGCTTTAGAAATATTTAAAAAAGCTTCGAAAGCATAATTTTGGAAAATTTTGAGTTTGGGGCAAAGGAGGATTTAAAAAAAAATTTGAGTGTGGGGGGAAGGGGGAATTATTGTAGAATTAATTTTGGCCTCTAAAGTTGATTCTGATTTTTTTTAGCGCGCTATCTGTTAGTGGTTTGAAAATATTTAAAAAGCTTCTAGAGTAGAATTTTAGAAAATTTTGAGTTTGGGGGGCACGGGGATTTCAAAAACATCCCCCCATGACATAACTTGTCCTCTAAAGTCGATTCTGATGTTTGTAGCACTCTATGTCTTAGCGCTTTAGAAATATTTAAAAAAGCTTCTAAAGTAGAATTTTGGAAAATTTTGAGTGTGGGGGAAGGGGGATTTCAAAAACATCTTCCCATAACATAATTTGTCCTCTGAAGTCGATTCAGATATTTGTAGCGCTCTATATATTAAGGCTTTTGAAATATGTTAAAAGCCTCTAAAGTAGAATTTTGGAATATTTTTAGCTGGGGGTGAAGGGGTATTTCAAAACATCTTTCAATAACATAACTTGTCTTCTTAAGTCAACTCTGATGATTCTAGTACTCTATGTATTAGCGCCTTAGAAATATTAAAAAAGCTTCTAAAGTGGAATTTTGGAAAATTTTGAGTTTGGGGGGAAGGGGGATTTCAAGAACATCTTCCCATGACATAACTTGTCCTATAAAGTCAATTCTGATGTTTGTAGCGGTCGATGTTTTATTGCTTTATAAATATTTGAAAAAAAATTCTAAAGTAGAATTTTGGAAAATTTTGAGTTTGGGGGGAAGGGGGATTTCATCAACATCTTCTCATAACATAATTTGCCCTCCAAAGTTGGTTCTGATGTTTGTAGCACTCTATGTCTTAGCACTTTAGAAATATTTATAAAAGCTTCTAAAGTAGAATTTGGGAAAATTTTGAGTAAGGGGGGATGGGGATTTCAAAAACATCTTCCCATAACATAATTTGTTCTCTGAACTCGATTCTAATGTTTGTAGCGCTGTATCTATTAGTGCTTTAGAAATATTTAAAAAGCTTCTTAAGTTGAATTTTAGACATTTTTGAGCTTTGGCGAGGGGGGATTTCAAAGACATCTTCTCATGACATAAATTGTCCTCTAAAGTCGATTCTGATGTTTGTAGCGCTCTATGTCTTAGTTCTTTAGAAATATTTAAAAAGCTTCTAAAGTAGAATTTTGGAATATTTTGAGTTTGGGGGGAAGGGGAATTTCAAAAACATCTTCCCATGACATAACTTATCCTCTAAAGTCGATTCTGATGTTGGTAGCACTCTATGTCTATGCGCTTTACAAATATTTAAAAAAGCTTCTAAAGTAGAATTTTGGAAATATTTGAGTACAGGGGGAAGAGAGATTTCAAAAACTTCTTACCATGACATAACTTTCTCTCTAAAGTCTAGTCTGGGGGTTTTACCACTCTATGTCTTAGCGCTTTGGAAATATTTTAAAAACCTTCTGAATTAGAATTTCTGAAAATTTTGAATTTGGGGCGAAGGGGGATTTCAAAAACATCTTCCCATGACATAAATTGTCCTCTAAATTCAATTCTGATGTTTGTAGCGCTCTATGTCTTAGCGCTTTAAAAATATTTTAAAAAGCTTCTAAAGCAGAATTTTGGAAAATTTTTAGTTTGGGGCAAAGGGGGATTTCAAAAACATCTTCCCATGACATAAATTTTCCTCTAAAGTCGATTCTAGTGTTTCTAGCGCTCTATGTCATAGCACTTTAGAAATATTTAAAACAGCTTCTAAAGTAGAATTTTGCAAAATTTTGAGTTTGGGGGGAAGGGTGATTTCAAGAACATCTTCCCATACCATAATTTGTCCTCTAAAGTTGATTCTGATGTTTGTGGCGCTCTATGTCTTAGCACTTTATAAATATTTAAAAAAGCTTCTAAAGTATAATTTTCGAAAATTTTGAAATTAGGGGGAAGGGGGATTTCAAAAACATCTTCCCATGACATAACTTGTCCTCTAAATTCGATTCTGATGTTTGTAGTGCTCTTTGTCTTAACACTTTAGAAATATTTAAAAAGGCTTCTAAAGTAGAATTTTTGAAAATTTTTAGTTTTGGGCAAAGGGGGATTTAAAAAAAAATTTGAGTTTGGAGGGAAGTGGGAATTATTGTAGAATTAATTTGGCCTCTAAAGTCGATTCGTATGTTTGTAGTGCTCTATGTCTTAGCGCTTTAGAAATATTTAAAAAAGCTTCTAAAGTAGAATTTTGGAAAATTTTGAGTTTGGGGGGAAGGGGGAATTCAAGAACTTCTTCCCATAACAAAATTTGTCCTCTGAAAGTTGATTCTGATGTTTGTAGCGCTCTATGTCTTAGCGCTTCAGAAATATTTAAAAAAGCTTCTAAAATAAAATTTTGAGTTTGGGGGGAAAGGGGATTTCAAAAACATCTTCCCATATCATTATTTGTCCTCTGAAGTCGATTCTGATATTTGTAGCGCTCTATCTACTAGTGCTTTAGAAACATTTAAAAAAGCTTCTAAAGCAGAATTTTGGAAAATTTTGAGTTTGGGGCAAAGGAGGATTTAAAAAAAAATTTGAGTTTGGGGGGAAGGGGGAATTATTGTAGAATTAATTTGGCCTCTAAAGTTGATTCTGATTTTTTTTAGCGCGCTATCTGTTAGTGGTTTGAAAATATTTAAAAAGCTTCTAGAGTAGAATTTTAGAAAATTTTGAGTTTGGGGGGCACGGGGATTTCAAAAACATCCCCCCATGACATAACTTGTCCTCTAAAGTCGATTCTGATGTTTGTAGCACTCTATGTCTTAGCGCTTTAGAAATATTTAAAAAAGCTTCTAAAATAAAATTTTGGAAAATTTTGAGTTTGAGGGGAAGGGGGATTTCAAAAACATCTTCCCATAACATAATTTGTCCTCTGAAGTCGATTCCGATATTTGTAGCGCTCTATCTATTAGTGCTTTAGAAATATTTTAAAAGCTTCTAAAGTAGAATTTTGGAAAATTTTGAGTTTGGGGGGAAGGGGGATTGCAAAAACATCTTCCCATGACATAATTTGTCCTCTAAAGTCGATTCTGATGTTTTTAGCGCTCTATGTCTTAGTGCTTTAGAAATATTTAAAAAGCTTCTAAAGTAGAATTTTTGAAAATTTTGAGTTTGGGGGGAAGGGGGATTTCAAAAACATCTTCCCATGACATAAATTGTCCTATAAAGTCAATTCTGATGTTTGTAGCGGTCGATGTTTTAGTGCTTTAGAAATATTTGAAAAAAACTTCTAAAGTAGAATTTTGGAAAATTTTGAGTTTGGGGGGAAGGGGGATTTCATCAACATCTTCTCATAACATAATTTGCCCTCCAAAGTTGGTTCTGATGTTTGTAGCACTCTATGTCTTAGCACTTTAGAAATATTTATAAAAGCTTCTAAAGTAGAATTTGGGAAAATTTTGAGTAAGGGGGGATGGGGGATTCCAAAAACATCTTCCCATAACATAATTTGTTCTCTGAAGTCGATTCTGATATTTTTAGCGCTCTATCTATAAGTGCTTTAGAAATATTTAAAAAGCTTCTTAAGTAGAATTTTAGCCATTTGTGAGATGGGGGGAGGGGGGATTTCAAAAACATCGTCCCATGACATAACTTGTCTTCAAAAGTCAATTTTGATGTTTGTAGCCCTCTATCAATTAGTGCTTTAGAACAAATTACTAAGATATAATTAATTTGTATAATTTTTTTTGTGTGTTTTGCTGTATACGCAACCTTTCATCGAACTACGATATTAAATTATCACAATCCAAGACTACTTTGTACCAAAAATTGGCCTTATTAAAAGTAGAATAATTCTGAAATGTAAAATAATTCTAAATTTCCCCAAAAGTAGAAATATAAAGTTTTTCAAACATCGCATTTAGTCTATCAACTATGGTTTATCAGTGCAAAAAAAAGAAAAAAAAATTGTAATGACTTCTAAAGACTAGTTTCTGTTCTTTCGAAAGTTTATCACTGGACAATAGTCATTAGAAAAATATTTTGATTATTTAAGCATTACAAAAAACGACCAAAGCAATTTTAAAGGCGTTAAAACTAAAAATACAAAGCAATTGGTATTCCTACTTCAGGTTCCAAATGTTTAAAGTCTCATTTTAATAGTAAGTTTTCTTCAAGGAGATGGTTTCTGAAAGAAATTTCAGTTTAATGGCGAGTTTCAGACGCGTTGGAAATACAGTCACCGAGCCTGGAAAAACCGTCACTTGGCCTGGAATATATTCCAGCTGACCGTCTTTTCGTCTTGATTCTTTATTCATAGAAACTAATTCTTCCTTAAGTGAATCTATTTAAAAATAAAGAAAGAAGAAGGCATAAATATGTTCTAAGACCACACTGGCTACACATGAAGCACGAAAATAAAATATACAAAACAATGCGGGGAATTTGCAGTGATTCAATACAAAAGCAAAACAGATATTTTGGTAAAAATCTGCACTATGGCGTTTTCAGTGCCAAATAGATAAATATATATGGTGTAAGACGGCTTAACAGAAGTCTTTCCCGAAACATTTGCTTTGTTTTTGTTCTTTACTGGCTGAAATTACCTTCGTTGTCGTTTTGTCACCTTTCTTTTCTTGTTCTTCGTTTTTTCGTCCGAAAACGACATGGCATGCCATCTATGGTTATTATAAATTATTTTGGCGTGTCCATTTCAAATTTCTACTCCACCCTTTTTCCCATACCTGTTTTTACAGGCGGTTATACTGTACTTACCATTTAAGCAACAATAATGGGTTTCGGTTTATCTATAGTTTTAATAATACTTGAGTGTTATTAATAATAAATAAGTGATAAGTTTAAATAATAACAAGTCAATAAAGAACAAATAATCTTTTACGATAAAGACTTTCTTTTCTGGTTTTTGATTTCTATATTCTGAGACTGTTACTGAGAATCATTTGCTCTGAGATTATCAGCTATTATCTTTCATACATTGTTCTTTGTGTGCATTGCTTCTTATTTGAAATACAACAGTGGCGGTTCTGGCTTCTTTTGCGCCCGGGGCAAAATCTTGATTATCCCCCCCCCCTCCCATCTCCCACAAACTTTTTTGGCCAAATTAAAAAAAAATTCATTTATTAACGAAATTATTTTCAGTTCATTATTAACAAATAATTTATTTTTAATTGTTTAATTATGAGTAATTATTATTATTTAATTTATTTTTATTTTATTGGTACATTAATTATTTTAATTTATTAACTACATCCTCTACTTTATTTTTAATAAAAAAAAAATTACAAAAGGATTATAACCGTTAAGACTATTGATTTGAAATTTCGTGCCCCTAAAATTTCTGCGCCTGGGGCAAGTGCCCCATCTTTCTCACCTCTAAAACAGCCTCTGAAATACAAGAACTGTATTCATCGTTATTTTTACATATTACTAAAGGCCTTTGAAGAAACTCATTTTTAAAACAAATTAGCTTGAACACCTTCAAGCTAATTTTGTTTTCTTATCAATAGATGATTAATTACTGTTAGTTGTTTTTCATTTGAAAATTCTCCGAGAAATTTTCCAATAGAAAAGTGTAACAAACAAGCTCTCAGGTGGAACGAAAATTTCTAAGGAAAATCCTGACATAAAAAAACTTCAGGCTTCTAAAATGGAAGTAATGGGCCTTTGAGCCTCAATCCCGAAGGGTCCACCCAAGGTCGCATCCAGGAGGGGGTAGGGGGTTTGAAACCCCCTCCCCTCGAAATTCTCCCCGACTCGTAAAAACGAAGTGAAAATGGATATAATCAAACTTTGATGCGTTTTAAAAGTCTTTTTTTTGTAAATAAAAAGAAAAAATACCCCCCTCCCCTCGAATAAAAATCAGGGATATCCCCTTGGATCCACCCCACAATAGTTTAGGCTGTTAAAAATAACAAAGGAATTGCCTCAAATGAGCAGTTTTATTTTTATAAAAGAAAATTGTTGTTATTTAATTCAAATTTTTCTATTTGCGCTAAGCTTTCGACAAAGTTTTCCCAGAAGAAATAAAATGAAACAAAACTTTAGCGAGACTTGAGACAAACAATAAGAGAATATATTTCGTAGTTGCTTTGACCCCCCTCCCCCCCCGAATTGTTTGTCCGGCTTGTAAAAAAACAATAAAATAACATAAAAACACATTTTGATACGCTTTAAAGTTTTTTTATACCCCCCCCTCTCGAACAATAATCCTGGACACGGCCTCGATGATATATAAAAAAAAAAACACTTTGGCATTATATGAACTAGCATGGTTCAACTAAGTACAAAAGAAATTGAAATAAATAAATGAAAGCAGTTGAAATAAAAATGAACAAAAAATCTGTATTTTGGAATTAGCTCTTGACTTAATTTTATCTTTGGTTTATTTCTTTGAAAATGTAACCCGAGCTTTCATGGGACTTTGAAATTCCATTTATTGTACAAGAATATTTAGAATGAGGATATGTTCTAGAACTCAATTATCATTCATTTTTGTTCTTACACAACAGATAACACAAAATTGTAAACACAATTTTTGTTGTTATAAGCGCAGAACGGGCAACACTGATAGTCCCCTTGATGTATTTTATAAGTGTTTTAGTGTCTAAAACTGATGTTATCTCCCATTTTAGGCTGAAGGTAATAACAAGTAATTAATGATCATTAATAATAATTGAGTTCAGGAACACGGTGCTTCCGACAGTGGACCTTATGGTAAGAAATAAATGTAAATACTGCCCTGTCAATATTAGTGCATTTAGTAGAAGTTTTTCCTTTGGGTTCCGGGAGCGGGTATTTGCAATTTTATTTGACGGCACTAGAGTCAGATGGTTTTTTTTTATGTATTATTTATTGATTATGGTTATACTTGAATATCTTGATTCTTCTATATAGGAGTTTTTCTTGTCAAGGAAAAGCGTTTGAAAATCTTAAAATTCGTGGTTGCCAGTATATGTGTCTGTAACTAAATCTGGATAAGGGGGAGGAGGGGAAGGTTTTAGTGTAACCAGTAAAGTAGAAAAGTGGTTGTGTACGCGTATGCAGGGGTCGAAAATATGTGAAACTGGTAGATTGGGAATAGGTAATTACGATGTAGACTTTTTTGGACCAGCAGAAGAGGGGGTGGGGGGGGAAGAGGTGGAGCATTCAAAATCTGTTGATTAACCCGAGAAACATCCTTGGTGGGTGTGATTACCCAGTCCCAAAGCAAGGGGCTTCAATTGGGGGGGGGGTTGGGGGGAATTCACCCCCACCACCACCCTTAGAAGTTTTACTCTTCCTAGATTTTGAAAAAATGCTTGTTTTTGGAACATTTTTAAAAAATATGCCATTTTGGTATTTCCTTTAAAAACAACAAAATTATCCCCCCCCCTACATTTTTGTGAATTGGTCAGTGCTTTAAGGAAAAAGGAATGTAGACAAAAACACTCAATTATAAAGACTAAGTTATCACAGTACCTAACGTAACGTTATTTTTTTTTTAAGAATTCAGTGACTTAATAAATATACCCTAGAAGATAAATAAATCTACCCTACATTGTGTGATGATGGCAAAAAAGCTGCGAATTTGGAAAGGCCCATTATAGTCGAATACAGATAACAATAATAAACCCTAAATAATTAATGAAGTTAAATTTGCTCTCCTATCCTATTCTGCTCGACCTTCGCGAAGAAAGTTAACCCTTCCGGCTCGACCTCGGAAGTTTGCATTTTCTGAAAGCAGAATATAAGTTGGAAATAGATTGGCCTAGTTTTCGGAACACCGTGATTTTATTCATTTGAAAAAAGAAGGAACTGTAAGATGAAGTTCAAAAAGATATAAAAACTGGTAATCTACATATATTTGACATACAAAAATTTTAAGGGTAGAAATTGGTTTATTGGAGCAAGCCACAGCATAAATATTATACAGTATGGAAAATTTCAAAAATATCTTCCCATGACATAACTTGTCCTCTAAAGTCGATCCTGATGTTTGTAGCGCTCTATGTCTTAGCGCTTTACAAATATTAAAAAACTTCTAAAGTAGAATTTTGGAAAATTTTGAGTTTGGGGCAAAGGGGGATTTCAAAAACATCTTCCCGTGACATAAATTGTCCTCTAAAGTCGATTCTGATGTTTGTAGTGCTCTATGTCATAGCACTTAAGAAATATTTTAAAAAGCTTCTAAAGTAGAATTTTGGAAAATTTTGAGTTTGGGGGGAAGGGGAATTTCAAGAACATCTCTACCATACCATAATTTGTCTTCTAAACTTGATTCTGATGTTTGTAATGCTCTATGTCTTAGCACTTTAGAAATATATAAAAAAGCTTCTTAAGTAAAATTTTGGAAAATTTTGAGTTTGGGGGGAAGGGGGATTTCAAAAACATCTTCCCATGACATAACTTATCCTCTAAAGTTGATTCTGATGTTTGCAGTGCTCTATGTCTTTGCGCCTTAGAAATATTTAAAAAAGCTTCTAAAGTAGAATTTTGGAAAATTTTGAGTTTTGGGCAAAGTGGGATTTCAAAAATATTTTGAGTTTGGGGGGAAGGAGGAATTATTTAAGAATTAATTTGGCGTTTAAAATCGATTCTGATGTTTTTAGTGTGCTATCTGTTAGTGCTTTGGAAATATTTAAAAAGCTTCTTCCCATGACATAACACATGACAAAAACATCTTCCCATGACAATAACATCTTTCCATGACATAAATTGTCCTCTAAAGTTGATTCTGATGTTTGTAGCGTTCTATGTCTTTGCGCTTTAGAAATATTTAAAAAAGCTTCTAAAGTAGAATTTTAGAAAATTTTGAGTTTGGGGGGAAGGGGGATTTCAAAAACATCTTTCCATAATATAATTTGTCCTCTGAAAGCTGATTCTGATGTTTGTAGCGCTCTATGTCTTAGCACTTTAGAAATGTTTAAAAAAGCTTGTAAAGTAAAATTTTGGAAAATTTTTAGTTTTGGGGGAAAAGGGATTTCAAAAACATCTTCCCATAACATAATTTGTCCTCTGAAGTCGATTCTGATATTTGTAGCGCTCTATCTATTAGTACTTTAGAAATATTTAAAAAAGCTTCTAAAGCAGAATTTTGGAAAATTTTGAGTTTGGGGCAAAGGAGGATTTCAAAAAAATTTTGAGTTTGGGGGGAAGGGGGAATTATCGTAGAATTAATTTGGGCTCTAAAGTTGATTCTGATTTTTTTTAGCACGCTATCTGTTAGTGCTTTGGATATATTTAAAAAGCTTCTAGAGTAGAATTTTAGTAAATTTTGAGTTTGGGGGAAGGGGGATTTCAAAAACTTATCCCATGACATAACTTGTCCTCTAAAGTCGATTCTGATGTTTGTAGCGCTATATGTCTGAGAGCCTCAGAAATATTTAAAAAAAAGCTTCTTAAGTAAAATTTTGGAAAATTTTGAGTTTGAGGGAAAGGGGGATTTCAAAAAAATCTTCGCATAAAATAATTTGTCTTCTGAAGTCGATTCCAATATTTTTAGCACTCTATCTTTTAGTGCTTCAGAAATATTTAAAAAGCTTCTAAGTAAGATTTTGGAAATTTTTGAGTGTTGGGGGAAGGGGGATTGCAAAAACATTTTCCCATGACATAAATTTTCATCTAAAGTCAATTCTGATGTTTCTATCGCTATATGTCTTAGTTCCTTAAAAATATTAAAAAAGCTTCTAAAGTAAAATTTTTGAAAATTTTGAGTTTGGGGGGAAGGGGGATTTCAAGAACATCTTCCCATCACATAAATAGTCTTGAATCTAATGTTTGTAGCGCTCTATGGCTTAGTGCCTTACAAATATTTAAAAAAGCTTCTAAAGTAGAATTTTGGAAAATTTTGAGTTTGGGGGAAAGGGGATTTCAAAAACATCTTTCCATGACATAACTTGTCCTCTGAAAGTTGATTCTGATGTTTGTAGCGCTCTATGTCTTAGCACTTTAGAAATATTTAAAAAAGCTTGTAAAGTAAAATTTTGGAAAATTTTGAGTTTGGGGGGGAAAGGGGATTTCAAAAACATTGTCCCATAACATAATTTGTCCTCTGAAGTCGAATCTGATATTTGTAGCGCTCTATCTATTAGTGCTTTAGAAATATTTAAAAAAGCTTCTAAAGCTGAATTTTGGAAAATTTTGAGTTTGGGGCAAAGGAGGATTTCAAAAAAAATTGAGTTTGGGGGGAAGGGGCCATTATTGTAGAATTAATTTGAACTCTAAAATTGATTCTGATTTTTTTTAGCGCGCTATCTGTTAGTGGTTTGGAAATATTTAAAAAGCTTCTAGAGTAGAATTTTAGAAAATTTTTAGTTTGGGGGGAAGGGGGATTTCAAAAACATCTTCCCATGACATAACTTGTCCTATAATGTCAATTCTGTTTTTTGTATTGCTCGATGTCTTAGCGCTTTAGAAATATTAAAAAAAACCTTCTAAAGTAGAATTTTGGAAAATTTTGAGTTTGGGGGGAAGGGGGATTTCATGAACATCTTCCCATAACATAATTTGACCTCTCAAGTTGGTTCTGATGTTTGTAGCACTCTATGTCTTAGCACTTTAGAAATATTTATAAAAACTTCTAAAGTAGAATTTTGGAAAATTTTGAGTTTGGAGTGAAGGGGGATTTCAAAAACATCTTCCCATAACATAATTTTTACTCTAAAGTCGATTCTGATATTTGTAGTGCTCTATCTATAAGTGCTTTACAAATATTTGAAAAGCTTCTTAAGTAGAATTTTAGACATTTTTGAGTTTTGGGGAGGGGGAATTTCAAAAACATCTTCCCATGACATAACTTGTCTTCTAAAGTCAATTCTGATGTTTGTAGCCCTCTATCAATTAGTGCTTTAGAAATATTTAAAAAGCTTCTAAAGTAGAATTTTAGAAAATTTTGAGTTTGGGGGGAACGGAGATTTCAAGAACATCTTCCCATAACATAATTTGCCCTCTAAAGTCGATTCCGATATTTGTAGCGCTCTATGTCTCAGCTCTTTAGAAATATTTAAAAAAGTTTCTAAAGAAGAATTTTGGAAAATTTTGAGTTTGGGGGGAAGGGGGATTTCAAGAACATCTTCTCATAACATAATTTGTCTTCTAAAGTTGATTCTGATATTTGTAGCGTTTTATGTCTTAGCTCTTTAGAAATATTTAAAAAAGCTTCTAAATTAAAATTTTGGAAAATATTGAGTTTGGGGGAAGGGAGATTTCAAAAACATCTTCCCATAACATAATTTGTCCTCTGAAGTCGATTCTGATATTTGTATTGCTCTATCTATTAGTGCTTTAGAAATATTTAAAAAGCTTCTTAAGTAGAATTTTAGACATTTTTGAGTTTTGGGGAGGGGGGATTTCAAAAACATCTTCCCATGACATAATTTTTCTTTTAAAGTCAATTCTGATGTTTGTAGCACTCTGTCAATTAGTTCTTTAGAAATATTTAAAAAGCTTCTAAAGTAGAATTTTGGAAAATTTTGAGTTTGGGGGGAAGGGGGATTTTAAAAACCTCTTCCCGTGATATAACGTGTCCTATGAAGTCAATTCTGATGCTTTTAGCACTCTATCTATTAGTGCTTTAGAAATATTTTAAAAGCTTCTAGAGTAGAATTTTTGAAAATTTTGAGTTTGGGGGGAAGGGGGATTTCAAAATCATCTTCCCATAACATAACTTGTCCTCTAAAGTCTATCCTGATGTTTGTAGCGCTCAATGTCTTAGCGCTTTAGAAATATTTAAAAAGCTTCTAAAGTAGAATTTTGGAATATTTTGAGTTTGGGGAGAAGGGGAATTTCAAAAACATCTTCCCATGACATAACTTATTCTCTAAAGTCGATTCTGATGTTGGTAGCACTCTATGTCTATGCTCTTTACAAATATTTAAAAAAGCTTCTAAAGTAGAATTTTGGAAAATTTTGAGTTTGGGGCAAAGGTAAATTTCAAAAACATCTTCCTATGACATAAATTGTCCTCTAAAGTCGATTCTGATGTTTGTAGCACTCTATGTCATAGCGCTTTAGAAATATTTAAAAAGCTTCTAAAGTAGAATTTTGGAAAATTTTGAGTTGGGGGGAAAGGGATTTCAAAAACATCTTCCCATGACATAAATTGTCATCTAAATTCGATTCTGATGTTTGTAGCGCTCTATGTCTTAGAGCTTTACAAATATTTAAGAAAGCTTCTAAAGTAGTATTTTGGAAATTTTTGAGTTTGGGGCAAAGGTGGATTTCAAAAACATCTTCCCATACCATAATTTGTCCTCTAAAGTTGATTCTGATGTTTGTGGCGCTCTATGTCTTAGCGCTTTCGAAATATTTAAAAAAGCTTCTAAAGTATAATTTTCGAAAATTTTGAAATTAGGGGGAAGGGGGATTTCAAAAACATCTTCCCATGACATAACTTGTCCTCTAAATTCGATTCTGATGTTTGTAGTGGTCTTTGTCTTAACACTTTAGAAATATTTAAAAAGGCTTCTAAAGTAGAATTTTGGAAAATTTTTAGTTCTGGGCAAAGGGGGATTTAAAAAAATTTTGAGTTTGGAGGGAAGGGGGAATTATTGTAGAATTAATTTGGCCTCTAAAGTCGATTCGTATGTTTGTAGTGCTCTATGTCTTAGCGCTTTAGAAATATTTAAAAAAGTTTCTAAAGTAGAATTTTGGAAAATTTTGAGTTTGGGGGGAAGGGGGAATTCTAGAACTTCTTCCCATAACACAATTTGTCCTCCGAAAGTTGATTCTGATGTTTGTAGCGCTCTATGTCTTAGCACTTTAGAAATATTAAAAAAAACTTGTAAAGTAAAATTTTGAGTTTGGGGGGAAGGGGGATTTTAAAAACCTCTTCGCGTGATATAACGTGTCCTATGAAGTCAATTCTGATGGTTTTAGCAGTCTATCTATTAGTGCTTTAGAAATATTTTAAAAGCTTCTAAAGTAGAATTTTTGAAAATTTTGAGTTTGGGGGGAAGGGGGATTTCAAAAACATCTTCCCATGACATAAATTGTCCTCTAAAGTCTATTCTGATGTTTGTAGCTCTCTATGTCTTAGTGCTTTAGAAATATTTAAAAATCTTCTAAAGTAGAATTTTGGAATATTTTGAGTTTGGGGGGAAGGGGAATTTCAAAAACATCTTCCCATGACATAACTTATCCTCTAAAGTCGATTCTGATGTTTGTAGCACTCTATGTCTATGCTCTTTACAAATATTTAAAAAAGCTTCTAAAGTATAATTTTGGAAAATTTTGAGTTTGGGGCAAAGGGAGATTTCAAAAACATCTTCCCATGACATAAATTGTTCTCTAAAGTCGATTCTGATATTTGTAGAGCTCTATGTCATAGCGCTTTAGAAATATTTAAAAAAGCTTCTAAAGTAAAATTTTGGAAAATTTTGAGTTTGGGGGGAAAGGGATTTCAAAAACATCTTCCCATTACATAAATTGTCCTCTAAATTCAATTCTGATGTTTGTAGCGCTCTATGTCTTAGCGCTTTACAAATATTTTAAAAAGCTTCTAAAGCAGAATTTTGGAAAATTTTTAGTTTGGGGCAAAGGGGGATTTCAAAAACATCTTCCCATGACATAAATTGTCCTCTAAAGTCGATTCTGGTGTTTCTAGCGCTCTATGTCATAGCACTTTAGAAATATTTAAAAAAGCTTCTAAAGTAGAATTTTGCAAAATTTTGAGTTTGGGGGGAAGGGGGATTTCAAGAATATCTTCACATAACATGATTTGTCCTCTAAAGTTGATTCTGATGTTTGTGGTGCTCTATGTCTTAGCACTTTAGAAATATTTAAAAAAGCTTCTAAAGTATAATTATCAAAAATTTTGAAATTAGGGGGAAGGGGGATTTCAAAAACATCTTCCCATGACATAACTTGTCCTCTAAATTCGATTCTGATGTTTGTAGTGCTCTTTGTCTTAACACTTTAGAAATATTTAAAAAGGCTTCTAAAGTAGAATTTTGGAATATTTTGAGTTTGGGGGGAAGGGGAATTTCAAAAACATCTTCCCATGACATAACTTATCCTCTAAAGTCGATTCTGATGTTGGTAGCACTCTATGTCTATGCGCTTTACAAATTTTTAAAAAAGCTTCTAAAGTAGAATTTTGGAAAATTTTGAGTTTGGGGCAAAGGGGGATTTCAAAAACATCTTCCTATGACAAAACTTGTCCTCTAAAGTCGATTCTGATGTTTGTAGCGCTCTATGTCATGGCACTTTAGAAATATTTAAAAAAGCTTCTAAAGTAGAATTTTGGAAAATTTTGAGTTTGGGGGGAAAGGGATTTCAAAAACATCTTCCCATGAAATAAATTGTCCTCTAAATTCAATTCTGATGTTTGTAGCGCTCTATGTCTTAGCGCTTTACAAATATTTTAAAAAGCTTCTAAAGTAGAATTTTGGAAAATTTTGAGTTTGGGGCAAAGGGGGATTTCAAAAACATCTTCCCATGACATAAATTGTCCTCTAAAGTCGATTCTAGTGTTTCTAGCGCTCTATGTCATAGCACTTTAGAAATATTTAAAACAGCTTCTAAAGTAGAATTTTGCAAAATTTTGAGTTTGGGGGGAAGGGTGATTTCAAGAACATCTTCCCATACCATAATTTGTCCTCTAAAGTTGATTCTGATGTTTGTGGTGCTCTATGTCTTAGCACTTTAGAAATATTTAAAAAAGCTTCTAAAGTATAATTATCAAAAATTTTGAAATTAGGGGGAAGGGGGATTTCAAAAACATCTTCCCATGACATAACTTGTCCTCTAAATTCGATTCTGATGTTTGTAGTGCTCTTTGTCTTAACACTTTAGAAATATTTAAAAAGGCTTCTAAAGTAGAATTTTTGAAAATTTTTAGTTTTGGGCAAAGGGGGATTTAAAAAAAAATTTGAGTTTGGAGGGAAGGGGGAATTATTGTAGAATTAATTTGGCCTCTAAAGTCGATTCGTATGTTTGTAGTGCTCTATGTCTTAGCGATTTAGAAATATTTAAAAAAGCTTCTAAAGTAGAATTTTGGAAAATTTTGAGTTTGGGGGGAAGGGGGAATTCAAGAACATCTTCCCATAACAAAATTTGTCCTCCGAAAGTCGATTCTGATGTTTGTAGTGCTCCATGTCCTATCGCTTTAGAAATATTTAAAAAAGCTTCTAAAGTAAAATTTTGAGTGTGGGGGGAAAGGGGATTTCAAAAACATCTTCCCATATCATAATTTGTCCTCTGAAGTCGATTCTGATATTTGTAGTGCTCTATCTATTAGTGCTTTAGAAATATTTAAAAAAGCTTCTAAAGCAGAATTTTGGAAAATTTTGAGTTTGGGGCAAAGGAGGATTTAAAAAAAAATTTGAGTTTGGGGGGAAGGGGGAATTATTGTAGAATTAATTTGGCCTCTAAAGTTGATTCTGATTTTTTTTAGCGCGCTATCTGTTAGTGGTTTGAAAATATTTAAAAAGCTTCTAGAGTAGAATTTTAGAAAATTTTGAGTTTGGGGGGCACGGGGATTTCAAAAACATCCCCCCATGACATAACTTGTCCTCTAAAGTCGATTCTGATGTTTTTAGCACTCTATGTCTTAGCGCTTTAGAAATATTTAAAAAAGCTTCTAAAATAAAATTTTGGAAAATTTTGAGTTTGAGGGGAAGGGGGATTTCAAATACATATTCCCATAACATAATTTGTCCTCTAAAGTCGATTCTGATATTTGTAGCCCTCTATCTATAAGTGCTTTAGAAATCTTTGAAAAGATTCTAAAGAAGAATTTTTGAAATTTTTGAGTTTGGGGGGAAGGGGATTGCAAAAACATCTTCCCATGACATAACTTGCTTCTAAAGTCAATTCTGCTGTTTCTAGCGCTCTATGTCTTAGCGTCATAGAAATACTTAAAAAAACTGTTAAAGTAGAATTTTGGAAATTTTTGAATTTGGGGGAAGGGGGGATTTCAAGTACATATTCACATTACATAACTTGTCCTCTAAAGTCAATTCTGATGTTTGTAGCGGTCTATGTTTTATTGCTTTATAAATATTTGAAAAAATATTCTAAAGTAGAATTTTTGAAAATTTTGAGTTTGGGGGGAAGGGGGATTTCATCAACATCTTCTCATAACATAATTTGCCCTCCAAAGTTGGTTCTGATGTTTGTAGCACTCTATGTCTTAGCACTTTAGAAATATTTATAAAAGCTTCTAAAGTAGAATTTGGGAAAATTTTGAGTAAGGGGGGATGGGGGATTCCAAAAACATCTTCCCATAACAAATTTTGTCCTCTGTAGTCGATTCTGATATTTGTAGCGCTATATCTATTAGTGCTTTAGAAATATTTAAAAAGCTTCTTAATTAGAATTTTAGACATTTGTGAGATGTGGGGAGGGGGGATTTCAAAAACATCGTCCCATGACATAACTTGTCTTCAAAAGTCAATTTTGATGTTTGTAGCCCTCTATCAATTAGTGCTTTAGAACAAATTACTAAGATATAATTAATTTGTATAATTTTTTTTTGTGTGTTTTGCTGTATACGCAACCTTTCATCGAACTACGATATTAAATTATCACAATCCAAGACTACTTTGTACCAAAAATTGGCCTTATTAAAAGTAGAATAATTCTGAAATGTAAAATAATTCTAAATTTCCCCAAAAGTAGAAATATAAAGTTTTTCAAACATCGCATTTAGTCTATCAACTATGGTTTATCAGTGCAAAAAAAAGAAAAAAAAATTGTAATGACTTCTAAAGACTAGTTTCTGTTCTTTCGAAAGTTTATCACTGGACAATAGTCATTAGCAAAATATTTTGATTATTTAAGCATTATAAAAAACGACCAAAGCAATTTAAAGGCGTTAAAACTAAAAATACAAAGCAATTGGTATTCCTACTTCAGGTTCCAAATGTTTAAAGTCTCATTTTAATAGTAAGTTTTCTTCAAGGAGATGGTTTCTGAAAGAAATTTCAGTTTAATGGCGAGTTTCAGACGCGTGGGAAATACAGTCACCGAGCCTGGAAAAACCGTCACTTGGCCTGGAATATATTCCAGCTGACCGTCTTTTCGTCTTGATTCTTTATTCATAGAAACTAATTCTTCCTTAAGTGAATCTATTTAAAAATAAAGAAAGAAGAAGGCATAAATATGTTCTAAGACCACACTGGCTACACATGAAGCACGAAAATAAAATATACAAAACAATGCGGGGAATTTGCAGTGATTCAATACAAAAGCAAAACAGATATTTTGGTAAAAATCTGCACTATGACGTTTTCAGTGCCAAATAGATAAATATATATGGTGTAAGACGGCTTAACAGAAGTCTTTCCCGAAACATTTGCTTTGTTTTTGTTCTTTACTGGCTGAAATTACCTTCGTTGTCGTTTTGTCACCTTTCTTTTCTTGTTCTTCGTTTTTTCGTCCGAAAACGACATGGCATGCCATCTATGGTTATTATAAATTATTTTGGCGTGTCCATTTCAAATTTCTACTCCACCCTTTTTCCCATACCTGTTTTTACAGGCGGTTATACTGTACTTACCATTTAAGCAACAATAATGGGTTTCGGTTTATCTATAGTTTTAATAATACTTGAGTGTTATTAATAATAAATAAGTGATAAGTTTAAATAATAACAAGTCAATAAAGAACAAATAATCTTTTATGATAAAGACTTTCTTTTCTGGTTTTTGATTTCTATATTCTGAGACTGTTACTGAGAATCATTTGCTCTGAGATTATCAGCTATTATCTTTCATACATTGTTCTTTGTGTGCATTGCTTCTTATTTGAAATACAACAGTGGCGGTTCTGGCTTCTTTTGCGCCCGGGGCAAAATCTTGATTATCCTCCCCCCTCCTATCTCCCACAAACTTTTTTGGCCAAATTAAAAAAAAATTCATTTATTAACGAAATTATTTTCAGTTCATTATTAACAAATAATTTATTTTTAATTGTTTAATTATGAGTAATTATTATTATTTAATTTATTTTTATTTTATTGGTACATTAATTATTTTAATTTATTAACTACATCCTCTACTTTATTTTTAATAAAAAAAAAATTACAAAAGGATTATAACCGTTAAGACTATTGATTTGAAATTTCGTGCCCCTAAAATTTCTGCGCCTGGAGCAAGTGCCCCATCTTTCTCACCTCTAAAACAGCCTCTGAAATACAAGAACTGTATTCATCGTTATTTTTACATATTACTAAAGGCCTTTGAAGAAACTCATTTTTAAAACAAATTAGCTTGAACACCTTCAAGCTAATTTTGTTTTCTTATCAATAGATGATTAATTACTGTTAGTTGTTTTTCATTTGAAAATTCTCCGAGAAATTTTCCAATAGAAAAGTGTAACAAACAAGCTCTCAGGTGGAACGAAAATTTCTAAGGAAAATCCTGACATAAAAAAACTTCAGGCTTCTAAAATGGAAGTAATGGGCCTTTGAGCCTCAATCCCGAAGGGTCCACCCAAGGTCGCATCCAGGAGGGGGTAGGGGGTTTGAAACCCCCTCCCCTCGAAATTCTCCCCGACTCGTAAAAACGAAGTGAAAATGGATATAATCAAACTTTGATGCGTTTTAAAAGTCTTTTTTTTGTAAATAAAAAGAAAAAATACCCCCCTCCCCTCTAATAAAAATCAGGGATATCCCCTTGGATCCACCCCACAATAGTTTAGGCTGTTAAAAATAACAAAGGAATTGCCTCAAATGAGCAGTTTTATTTTTATAAAAGAAAATTGTTGTTATTTAATTCAAATTTTTCTATTTGCGCTAAGCTTTCGACAAAGTTTTCCCAGAAGAAATAAAATGAAACAAAACTTTAGCGAGACTTGAGACAAACAATAAGAGAATATATTTCGTAGTTGCTTTGACCCTCCCCCCCCCCCGAATTGTTTGTCCGGCTTGTAAAAAAACAATAAAATAACATAAAAACACATTTTGATACGCTTTAAAGTTTTTTTGTACCCCCCCCCTCTCGAACAATAATCCTGGACACGGCCTTGATGATATATAAAAAAAAAACACTTTGGCATTATATGAACTAGCATGGTTCAACTAAGTACAAAAGAAATTGAAATAAATAAATGAAAGCAGTTGAAATAAAAATGAACAAAAAATCTGTATTTTGGAATTAGCTCTTGACTTAATTTTATCTTTGGTTTATTTCTTTGAAAATGTAACCCGAGCTTTCATGGGACTTTGAAATTCCATTTATTGTACAAGAATATTTAGAATGAGGATATGTTCTAGAACTCAATTATCATTCATTTTTGTTCTTACACAACAGATAACACAAAATTGTAGACAATTTTTGTTGTTATAAGCGCAGAACGGGCAACACTGATAGTCCCCTTGATGTATTTTATAAGTGTTTTAGTGTCTAAAACTGATGTTATCTCCCATTTTAGGCTGAAGGTAATAACAAGTAATTAATGATCATTAATAATAATTGAGTTCAGGAACACGGTGCTTCCGACAGTGGACCTTATGGTAAGAAATAAATGTAAATACTGCTCTGTCAATATTAGTGCATTTAGTAGAAGTTTTTTCTTTGGGTTCCGGGAGCGGGTATTTGCAATTTTATTTGACGGCACTAGAGTCAGATGTTTTTTTTTTATGTATTATTTATTGATTATGGTTATACTTGAATATCTTGATTCTTCTATATAGGAGTTTTTCTTGTCAAGGAAAAGCGTTTGAAACTCTTAAAATTCGTGGTTGCCAGTATATGTGTCTGTAACTAAATCTGGATAAGGGGGAGGAGGGGAAGGTTTTAGTGTAACCAGTAAAGTAGAAAAGTGGTTGTGTACGCGTATGCAGGGGTCGAAAATATGTGAAACTGGTAGATTGGGAATAGGTAATTACGATTTAGACTTTTTTGGACCAGCAGAAGAGGGGGTGGGGGGGGAAGAGGTGGAGCATTCAAAATCTGTTGATTAACCCGAGAAACATCCTTGGTGGGTGTGATTACCCAGTCCCAAAGCAAGGGGCTTCAATTGGGGGGTGGGTTGGGGGGAATTCACCCCCACCACCACCCTTAGAAGTTTTACTCTTCCTAGATTTTTAAAAAATGCTTGTTTTTGGAACATTTTTAAAAAATATGCCATTTTGGTATTTCCTTTAAAAACAACAAAATTATCCCCCCTACATTTTTGTGAATTGGTCAGTGCTTTAAGGAAAAAGGAATGTAGACAAAAACACTCAATTATAAAGACTAAGTTATCACAGTACCTAACGTAACGTTATTTTTTTTTTAAGAATTCAGTGACTTAATAAATATACCCTAGAAGATAAATAAATCTACCCTACATTGTGTGATGATGGCAAAAAAGCTGAGACTTTGCATAGACCCAATATAATTGAATACAGATAACAATAATAAACCCTAAATAATTAATGAAGTTAAATTTGCTCTCCTATCCTATTCTGCTCGACCTTCGCCATAACTAACCTTACAGGAAGTTTGCATTTTCTGAAAGCAGAATATAAGTTGGAAATAGATTGGCCTAGTTTTCGGAACACCGTGATTTTATTCATTTGAAAAAAGAAGGAACTGTAAGATGAAGTTCAAAAAGATATAAAAACTGGTAATCTACATATATTTGACATACAAAAATTTTAAGGGTAGAAATTCGTTTATTGGAGCAAGCCACAGCATAAATATTATAGAGTTTAGAAAATTTGGTTCAGAAATGGGACACATCACAGCGGGTGATTTGGGAAATTCCCCAAAGCGTCACAGCAATAGCTTCAACAGGGATCCTATATTCCCATCGCAATGCGCTAAAAATCTGCAATTGCGCACGCGCGAAGGCGGAGTCATGACGAAAGGTGTGTGAGGGGTGTGTCCTAAAAATCTTTAATGGAGAGCGTAGGAATTTTTAATACTGCATAATAATATTTATGCTGTGTAGCAAGCTGACTCTAGAATGCCAGTTCTGTGTCTTTCAGTGTGTTTCTGCGCAAACACTTTCTTCTCTGTTTTTATTTGCTTTTGTCTTTCATGCTATTTCTTTCATTAATTCTCAGTAGGTCGAAATAGACATATCGTGTATCTGAATCTTGACAAATAGACATGACGCAAGATGATTTTTATGTTGACGATGAGTTTTAGCCTAGAGTGCTTGTATATTCGGAAAATAATTAGATCTCGTGTCTTGTTTTATTTAAATGTACTTTTGTATTATACGGTGATCTCTGATTGACGAATTTTGTATTGTCTTGCCTTGAAAATAAACGCAGTTTTCAATTTTCTTTTTTTCATTTTTATTTCGACAGTTGTAGCTTCTGTACTTTTAGAGCGGTTATATTCTGACAAAAAAATGAAATGGCTTAATACGCACTTTTTCAAATATGGTTCAAAAGAGCGAAAAAGAAATCATCTACTGATTGCATTTGTTGAGGCAAGATCACTTCATAGGATACGGAAACGGGAGGACATAACTTGGACTAATAACTGCTACATAACTACTGACCTTGAACCGAAATTTAAGCACAGTATACCAAAATGGTGCCATATTAATTAGCTACGTGGCGCATTATTTTCTTATTCAAATTCTCAAACAAAAGGTTGTACCTCCGAAAGGCCTAAATCTTTTGCTTCGTGCTTTCTTAATAGCACATAACGTCATGACTGGAAACAGAATTACTAAACCCTTCGACAATTTTGACCAAAAGGGCTATCTCAAATTTTAATAAAATGTCAAAGGGGTTAAGGGGTGGGTGGCAAAAAAAAAAGTGCACGAAAGGACGGCTTATTGCCTTTCAATAACTTCTAACTTGAAAGTGGCACAAGAAATTTCAATTTCTAATCGATGAGCTTTTCTCAAGTTTCTACGGCCATCCCTTCCACACAATGGCGACGCGAAAAAAAATAACTGAAAAGAATGCAGTGAAAACACATGACTCTTTACTATAGGCAACACTAGACCGTTGCCTCTGAGACATAAGAAAGAGTTGCGGGAAAATCGTAGTTAATGCCATAATTTCTGTTTCCCAGCCCAATGATTTTTTGGTTTTCCCCAGGAAGTAAAAGCAATTAAAACAAATATATAGCAAAATTATAAGTAAGAAGATTTATTTAATTATCAGTAAAAAGATTTATTATTTTTCACAATTTGGATTCTTTAACGAATTCAAAACGCTCTTTTCGTTTGAAAAATATTCTGAAAAATCGTGCACTATGAGTCCGTTTCCGAATTCAGCGTCAAGTCGCATCAGAAGCGAAATTAAAGTTTGGGAAACTGAAAATTGTGTTTCTCAGTATAGTCACTAAATAGTCATAATCCTCCATACAATAAAGAAAATTAAACTGCCTGACCCCCAATGACAGCTATCACGTAATCTTGAGGATCAACTCGATTTTGAGCGTTCCTATTCTCTATCCTTTCTTTATTGTGGTCTAAAGACCACAGTGGTGGTAGAAACTTTGGTTTCATTGAATCAATAAAATGCTTTCTCCAGAGTCTTTCCAGATTTACTAAACCTCCAGGTTTCTGTTTGTAGCAGCTTACAACTTTTTGGCCATGTAATCCTTTTTTTGTCGATTGCGTGTCTATCCTTAGAGCATGTTCAAGAACATCGTTAGTTAACAAACTGACATTGTAATATTCAGTAATTATCGCTTCAAGTTCAGCATGCTTGTCGAGGGGAATTTTATCTTTAGCGGATTTGATGGCTCTTGCCGCTGATACAACTTTCTTCAACAAATGATCTTCGTTTTCTTTGAACTTGTCTATAGGCCCAATTGGAGCACTACATTCTTCAGCAAGTCGCTTACGTAGATCCTTATCGCAATTATTACTGATTTTATGACATTTGACACATAACAAAAGAATGTCGTGAGACTGATGGTTTTTCATTATACCCGGAAAATGCTTCTGATATTCTCGAGGGATAACATTTTTTTTCACGTGGGATTCACTTTTGCCACATACGGCACATTGTTTTATTATAGGTTCATGATAATATTTGTCACAATCTCCAACTGTTCGACCCGCCGGTTCAAAGTTGAGTCGAACTGTAAAAGGCTTTTCCTTCACCTGTTTTCCCAAGTTTTTACCAATGTACCAGTCAAGCTTTTGACGACCAGTGGCACACAAAATTTCACCATCTGGTGCTTCTATGTAGCAAACTTCTTTCTCTGAGTCTTTCTTTGGCGGATAATCCTTTGTATCTTGCTTGAGAAGAGTTGGATGTGTACCAGCTTTCAAATGCTTGTCCAGGTAAAGTTTCACAATTTTTCGTGCAATGGCCCAACTATCTGAGGCAGTATGGGGGAAAAATCTTGATTTAATGGTTAGTTTGTATAATTCGTTAATAAGTTCGCAAAAGATGGGCACTGAAGCAAACGCATCAAGGGAAGCATAATTAATCTGTCTATTTGTCAACTGTGGTGCTTCCCAGTCACTGCAAATGATCTGGAGATCTTTGTCGAGGGCTATGCCAAGGAATTTTTCTGATAGTCCTGCTAGTCCCATTCCCTTTTTCACTCTTTCTTTGTCTTGACGGCTAAAAACAAGGTGGCGCAAGTCTAAACAACTACGAACAGACACTCCAGAATTTCGTCCCAATCGAAGTGCGTCACCTTGGATTCCAACTCCAACTTTGATTATCTCCTCATTTTCGAGTATTTCCTGAATTTTCGGCATAATTTTTTTAAATTTGCAGAGACGAACTAGAAGACATTCTCCAGAATACGACGAAATTTGCATTGACGCAACTAGCTCTTTGGTATCTCCGGACACCCACTCACAGTCTAAGCCGACAATCTTGGACTTCTCCACAGACAAAAAAAAAGACGGCGGTACTTTAGCCCAATCGTCTCTACTTTCAATGATAAAACTCTTTAGTCCTTTGCTGTGAATTAGCCGTTTACACTTCTCCCTGTGAATTTGAAAAAACTGTCCACAACGATATCTAAGGTGAAAAAAACTTGCAACTGTAGCAGCTCCAAACACTAGCGCTGCACCAGCAAATACAGTAGGAGTAACTATCACAAAAGCTTTTTTCATAAAATTCATTTTTCTCAGTGATTAAATCTAAACTAATATGATTCTCTTTAGGTGAGTAGTTATATACCAGATTTGACGTAATTTTTAGAAGTCAATTAGATGACGTCATAATTAGGTTCTAATACTAATCCAGTCCAATATGATTCTTGTTCGTGCAAGCTTTTTTACACCCAAAATGACGTCACAATTAGAGATGGTGATCTGATCATCTGAGATGCCGTCATGATTTGTTAATACAATATGTAATCATAATGATAATGATTTCCAGCGTCATTCAATTAGGGAGGGATCACTGAAAATATTTAATAAAGAATCCATTAAATACCTTGGGTTGCCTTTGGGCCTGACAGTTACAGCTACGTGCTAGTTGGTGTTACCGTCTGTATTGGAAAAACTCATGGCCTGCTGGTGAGGGTGAAAGGTATTTTTGAAAAATTAACACTGGCTAAAATTTATATATCAATATTTGCACCTCGTATTTTTCATCGTTCCATTTTTGAAGATTTTAAGTAAAAGGGATAAAATGCGTGTCTGCGTGTACTTTTTCTGGTTTTGTAAATATTTTCTAGGAATCAAACTATGGTTGAGAAATAAGTATGTTATCGAACAGATTTCACGATAACTAATCGAGTCAAATTCAAACCGAGCAAAAATTAACATGAATGGGACTGACAATCCCCACGCCTTCTCAAGACCAGAACATAATTTGCACTTTACTGAAAAAAAATGTTTTTTAAATGTTTTCACTTTTTTAACTTTAAGAAATATAAAATTATTGGTTGTTTATAGTAATTAATTAAAAACCTTTTTCCACAAAATAAGGTTTTCAAAGAAAAGTAAAGAACTCCATTAAACAAAAAATGAGGAAAAATAAAATAAAATGACCTACCAAAATAATTTCTTAGACCTCACTGCTTTTCCATTTACGAGAAATTAAACAAAAAAACGGGTTTTAATTTCTATAAAGCAGTGTATAAAGCACTGCTATATAAAAAAAAAACCCGTTTTTCTTGCTTAATTTTTCGTAAATTATCTACCAAGTGTGAAACTACCACAAATCAGCATCGATAAGTAAATGAAGCCCAAAACTAAAAGAATTTACAGTAAATAACCGAGTCAAACTCAAAACGAGCAGAAATTAACCTAAGTTGGGATAGAAACCCCTATGTCTTCCCAAGGGCAGAACATAATTTGCACTTTACTGAAAAAAATATAAATGTTTTTACTTTTATAACTTTAATAAATAAATTAATATTACCATTTTGATTACTAAATATCAGTATATGTATATTAAACTGACAATGCACATTCATTTGCATTTTTTTCAGTAAAGTACAAATTATGTTCTGGCCTTATTACTCTCCACTCACTTTCGACTATTAAAAAGGGCAATTTCAATTTCCAATCAAATGAGCCCTTTTTGAAATTTCTACAACAACTTTCTGCATAGATCTTATATGCCCCCAGGGCATAACTTACAACCCTTGCACTGAGGGCTCTGAAGGGGTTATCATCCTAAAAGACCTAATTTCCAGAAATTTTGACTACGTTGAACAAAATGGATAAGTGAAAATTTTGATTGGATGTGTTTGAGGAAATGGTGGGCTTGAGAGGGGGATTAGTTGCCCTTCAATCACATTCGACTATTAAAAAGGCACTAGCCCTCAATTTCCAATTGAGTGAGTCCTTTTTGAAGTTTCTACAACATCGTTTTCTATAAAAACCTTATATGCCCCCAAGGCATAACTTACTATCCTTGCCCTGAGGGCTGTGGGGGGTTGCCATCCTTAAAGACCTATTTTTCAAGACTTTCAACTACGTTGAATAAAATGGCTATCTCAAAAATTTGATTGTATGTGTTTGGGGAAAACGTGGGCGTGAGAGGGGGGTTAATTGCCCTCAAATCACTTTCGAGACTATTAAAAAGGGCACCAGTCCTTTAAATTTCCAATCGAATGAGCCCTTTTTCAAGTTTCTACAACAAAGATTTCAATTGAATGTTTTTGATTGGATGTTTTTGGGGAAATGGTGGGCGTGGAAGGGGTATTAGTTGCCTTCCAATCACTTTCGACTATTAAAAAGGGCACTAGCCATTTCAATTTCATATCGAATGAGCCCTGTTTGAAGTTTCTACGACAACACGTTCTATAAAAACCTTATATGCCCCAAGGGCATAACTTACAACCCTTGTCCTGAGGGATGTGGGGGGGGGGTTGTCATCCTCAAAGACCTAATTTCCAGAACTTTAAACTGCGTTGAACAAAATGGCTATCTTAAACTTTTGATCTGATGTGTTTGGGGAAAAGGTAGGCGCGAGAGGGGGGTTAGTTGCCCTCCAATCACTTTCGACTATTAAAATGGGCACTAGCCCTTTGAATTTCCAGTCGAATGAGCCTTTTATGAAGTTTCTATGACAACACTTTCTATAAAAACCTTATATGCCCCCAGAGCATAACTTACAACCCTTGCCCTGAGGGCTGTGGGGGAGTGTCCTCCTCAAAAACATAATTTTTATCTGGAAATAAACTGCGCTGAACAAAATGGCTATCTCAAAATTTTGATTGGATGTGTTTGGGGAAAAGGTGGGCGTGAGGGGGGGGGTTGGTTGCTCTCGAACCCCTTTCGACGACTAAACATGATACTAACAATTTGAATTTCCAGTTAAAAAAGCCCTTTTTCGTATTTTCATGACAAAGATTTCAATAAAAATGTAAATGCCCCTATGGCATGAAGTATACCCATTGCTCTGATGACTGTGGGGGGGGGATTGTCCTGTTCAAAGGTATAATTTCCTGAACTATAAACTGCGTGGAACAAAAAGCCTATCTCTAAATTTTGATTGGATGAGTTTGGAAAAACGGTGGGCGTGGAAGGGTGTTAGTTGACTTCCAATCACTTTCGACTTGTAAAAAGGGCACTAGCCATTTCAATTTCCAGTCGGTCGCACCCTTTGTGAAGTTTTAACTACACCGTTTTATTTGAGAAACTTAAGTGCCCCCCCATCTAGAGCCTTGCCACCCGAGTCTTGAGTGTTGTGGAGGAGTTGTCTGTCCAAGAGACACTCATCCTGAACTTTTTAACTATATTTAACTAAATAGCTGTCTAAAAAATTTGATCGCACGTATTTGGGAAAATAGCGGGCGTGAGGGGCTGTGGGGGGTTGTTCGTCCATAAAATATAATGTACATCCGGAAAAAAACTACGTTGAACAACAGGGCTCTCAAAATTTTGATTGGGTGTGTTTGAGGAACGAGCCGGTGTGGAATGAGTCCTACACGCTTCCCAATTACTTTTTACTGCTAAAAAGGGCACAAGCCGCTCCGATTTTCAATTGAATGAGCCCTTTTCGAAGTTTCTACGACAACTTCTTCGATACGAAGTGCCCTGGTCTAAAGGAAAAAAATAATACATTGTGCCAACATCGCTCTTATATGCCCCCAGGGCATAACTTAAAACCCTTGCCCTGAGGGTTGTGAGGGAGTGACTTCCTCAAAAACATAATTTCTATCTGAAAATGCGCTACGATTGCTAAAAAGGCTATATGAAGATTTGGATTGGATATTTTTCGGGAATAGACGATTTTGTAGGGTTTTTATGCACCTTCCATTTACTTCTGAATATCAAAAAGAGCACACTCCCGTCAAATTTCCAATTCATCAGGCCCTTTTCGAAGTTTCTACGACAACTTCTTCGATACGTAGTTCCCTGCTCTAAAGAAAAAAAAAATACATAGTGTCAACATCGTGCTTATATGCCCCCGGGGCATAACTTAAAATCCTTGCCCTGAAGGTTGTGGGGGGATGACCTCCTCAAAAACACATTTTCTATCTGGAAATCAGCTACGCTGAACAAAATGGCTATCTCAAATTTTTTGATTGGATGTGTTTGGGTGAATGATGGACGTGGGGGGGGGCTAGTTGCCCTCCAATTACTCTCGACTATTAACAAGAGCACTAGCCACTCCAATTTCCAATCGAATGAGCCCTTTTCGAAGTTTCTACGACAACTCCTTCGATACGAAATGCCCCAGTCTTAAACCATATAATAAATAAATAACACATTGTGCCAACATCGTTCTTTACTTAGGCAGTGCTATTGTGCTGCCTATGATTTCTGTTCGTTTTGGGTTTTATTTATTTATTGACGGTGATTTGTGGCAGTTTTACGCTTAGAAAATTATTTGACTTCATTTCTGCTTAATTTTGCTTTAATGCAGCTCTTTACTTTTGTTTGAAAATTTGTTTTGTGGATAACGTTTTTAATTTAAATTAAACGTGGATAACGTTTTAAACGTTATTTTAAATAACGTTTTTAAAATAATTGCTGATAAAACGGATAAAACAGGACAAATATTAGTATAAAACCCAAAATTAGGATATAGTTAATCCATAACTCAACTTCTAAATAATTCAAAAATTATAAGTAAGAAATAAACAAAAATGACAAATAATAACTTAAAACTGATAATTAAAATAAATTATTTTTTATCCACTTTATTTCTAAATTCTTCAAACCTATTTATGTTATTACTTTCCTCATCATTACTATTCCATCGTTCCTCAACCTTTCTTCAAATCTCGTAATGTCATTAATCGTCTTATCATTACTATTCCATAATTCCTTGATAAATAAAGGAGAGCTTAGACCTTGTTGTGATGGCAAATGGAGCAAACAATGTCTTGCTTGGTCGAGTATTATAATTGTGACAATCAGACCTGACCTGAAATATACCTGAGAAGCATAAAGGTAATTTATTAATATTATACTTAAACATAAATAACAGGTGATAAGAATCCCGTTAGCCAGCAGCTGGTAAAATTATCTGCCTTCCATATTCCAATCTCCCAGAATCAATATACAACACAACAACCTAAAAATGCGATGCAGGACAAAATGTGTGAATTTTCTGAGTATCCCGATGCTCCGTGATTAAATCATTGACATGTTCTAAACGTGTTTTCTATACGATAAAGTTTCATCAAGTCTAATATCTAAACACTTAACACAAGACTTCCTTTCAATCTCATCATAACTATATTTTAATAAAGAAATCCATGGATAATACGTAGCTGTTCTCGAGAATATAATAAAACTACTCTTAGGCGGGTGAACTTGTAGCTTATTTACACGCATCCAAGTTGAAACTGTATTTAACGATTGTTTGCTTAATTCGAGTAATCCCTTTTCAGTTCTTTTAAGACAAACAAGCGACAAGTCATCACAAAACATCGGTACTGTCACTTCTTGTTGATCATGGAAAAAATTCACCGAAATTGTTTTTTATAATTGACATTGATTGACTTAGGTCATTTACAAAATGAAGAATAGTAGTGGTCCAAAAGTAGAGCCTTGTGGAACTCCACATGTAATAGGAAAACTTGACGAACGCTTTGAATCATTCTGAACATACTGTAGCCGTCCTGCTAAGAATGCACGTGGAAAGTTGAGCCCAGGACCTCGTATGCCATAAAATTCACACTTTAGAAGCAGTAGATCATGATCTACTGAGTCAAAACCTTTAATTATATCTAAAAAAACCCATTATTATTACAACAAGCACCTTTATTTTACAACTATAATGTATTAACATTAAATGTATAGATTTTAGGCTTTGTCCTTTAAAGTTCTTGCGCCTCGAATAGGGGCAACAGTGCACATTATTATTATTGATTCATTGCTCATCAAAAAAAGAAACAATAGATGGAGTAATCATTGAAGATAAAAAAAAGACACAAATACGCATTACATTGATATGAACAAACTATTGCGAACATACTGAAGACCATGAGTGATGGAAATTTCTTTGAAAACGGGATAAGGGTTTGTCAACACTGATATTCTGGTCTGCGAGGTTATACACATGGATAATTTTACAATTTCTTTTCCAAGGAGGCAAACGTCGTAGATACTGAGCAAATCTGAAGAAGATTGAACGTAGTTGCAGATGTGGAAGGGCTATGACGTCGTAGATGGATTTTAGAAGGTGACAGTTGAAGCTTAGTTTTCTTTTTACGATTCCAGCGTATGAAATATTAATTTCATGCTCAAAGTAAGATATCAGCAAACGGTGTGTGTGGCTGATAGATGAACCATTTGGATGGCCCAGGTATGTAAAGTGGTCTGCGGGTTTGATAAGAGCACCGTCCAGATCTAGGAGACAAGTAAAGGGAATTCGCCAATTAAAAGGAACAACTTTGGTTTTCTCAGGATTGGGACAGTTCGATTTTTGCATATTCATCTTTAAGTATTTTCAAATTAGGCTCAATGCACTGGATCGTACGGCTAAGATTCAACATGTCATGAACATAACAAATAAAACACATCGATTCTCCCAAGAATGCACGAAGGAAGATATTTCGCCTAAGCATTCAGGACATCATTATTGAACAGGGTTAGGGGAGTGATAGCTACCTGTCTAGTCCCTTTCTCAAGTTGGATAAGGTACTGAGGAATCAGAGACACATTCTAGGAATTCGAAGAGTTTGGCCTCACACTAGAATTAATGCAATTTATTGGGATTGACGAAGAGCCGACTGCTGGGGTAAACGAGCTGGGGTACTGGGGTACGAATGTGTCTCTGAGGAATCAGAGACACATTCTAGGAATTCGAAGAGTTTGGCCTCACACTAGAATTAATGCAATTTTATTGGGATTGACGAAGAGCCGACTGCTGGGGTAAACGAGATGGGAGCTTTAAACGTACTCTAAGATGCAGGTACGACTTTTTTTTATATATTAATTAACTCTGATTTCAAAATGTAATTTTCCTGCCAAAGTTGGGAATTTTCCTGGTGGAGAGCACCAGTTCCTTGTTCTAGTCTAGCCACCAACTGCACAAGCTCTTGATACATCTGATCAAAATAATCATAGGCAGCGCGCTAGCTCTGCCTAAGTAAAGAACGATGTGGGCACAATGTGTTGTTGTTTTTTGTTTTTTCTCCATACCCGGGCACTTCGTATCGAAGGAGTCGTCGCAGAAACTTCGAAAAGGGCTCATTCGATTGGAAATTGGAGTGGCTAGTGCCCTTTTTAATAGTCGAAAGTGATTGGAGGGCAACTACCCCACCCACGCCCATCATTCCCCCAAATAGCCTACATCCAATCAAAATTTTGAGATAGCCATTTTGTTCAGCGTTGTTGATTTCCAGATAGAAAATATCTTTTTGAGGAGGACAATTCCCGAAAACCCTCGGGGCAAGGGTTTTAAGTTATGCCCTGGGGGCAAATGAGGTTTTTATAGAAAGCGTTGTCGTAGAAACTTCAAAAAAGGCTCATTCTATTGGAAATTCAAACGGCCAGTGCCCTTTTTAATAGTCGAAAGTTATTGGAGGGCACCTAGCCCCCCCCCCCACGCCAATCATTCCTCCAAACACATCCAATCAAAATTTTGAGATAGCCATTTTATTCAGCGTAATTGATTTCCAGATAGAAAATATCTTTTTGAGGAGGACACTCCCCCACACCCTTCGGGGCAAGGGTTTTAAGTTATGTCCTGGGGGCATATAAGGTTTTTATAGAAGGCGTTGTCGTAGAAACTACAAAAGGGGCTCATTCGATTGAAAATTCAAACGGCTAGGGCCCGTTTTAATAGTC
The DNA here is from genome assembly GCF_049724085.1 of Artemia sp. Qi Xiang Cuo. Classification (NCBI taxonomy): domain Eukaryota; kingdom Metazoa; phylum Arthropoda; class Branchiopoda; order Anostraca; family Artemiidae; genus Artemia; species Artemia sp. Qi Xiang Cuo. The sequence continues at coordinate 21,267,139 of NC_142809.1, read as the reverse complement.
GAAAGTAATTGTAGGGCAACTAGCCCCCCCCCCACGCCCATCATTCCCCCAAACACATCCAATCAAAATTTTGAGATAGCTATTTTGTTCAGCGCAGTTGATTTCCAGATAGAAAATATCTTTTTGAGGAGGACACTCCCCGACAACCCTCGTGGCAAGGGTTTTAAGTTATGCCCTGGGGGCATATAAGGTTTTTATAGAAGGCGTTGTCGTATAAACTTCAAAAAAGGCTCCTTCGATTGGAAATTCAAAGCGCTAGTGCCCTTTTTAATGGTCGAAAGTGATTGGAGGGCAACTAGCCCCCCCACGCCCATCATTCCCCCAAACACATTCAATCAAATTTTGAGATAGCTATTTTGTTCAGCGTAGTTGATTTCCAGATAGAAAATATCTTTTTCAGGAGGACACTCCCCTACAACCCTCGGGGCAAGGGTTTTAAGTTATAACTTGGGGGCATATAAAGTTTTTATAGAAGGCGTGTTCGTAAAAACTTCAAAAAAGCCTCATTCGATTGGAAATTCAAAGGACTAGTGCCCTTTTTAATAGTCGAAAGTTATTGGAAGGCACCTAGCCCCCCCGCCCATCATTCCCCCAATCACATCCAATCAAAATTTTGAGATAGCCATTTTGTTCAACGTAGTTGATTTCCAGATAGAAAATATTTTTTTGAGGAGGACACTCCCCCACTAACCTCGGGGCAAGTGTTTTAAGTTATGCCCTGGGGGCATATAAGGTTTTTTATAGAAGGCGTTGTCGTATAAACTTAAAAAAGGCTCATTCCATTGGAGATTCAAACGGCTAGTGCCCGTTTTAATAGTCGAAAGTGATTGGAGGGCAACTAGCCCCCCCCCCGGTGCCCAAAATTCCTCCAAACACATCCAACCAAAATTTTGAGATAGCCATTTTGTTCAGCATAGTCGATTTCTAGATAGAAAATATGTTTTTGAGGAGGACACTCCCCCACAGCCCTCGGGGTAAGGGTTTTAAGTTATGGCCTGGGGGCATATAAGGTTTTAATAGAAGGGATGTCGTAGAAACTTCAAGAAAGGCTTATTCGATTGGAAATTGAAAGGGCTAGTGCCCTTTTTAATAGTCAAAAGTGATTGGAGGGCAACTAGCCCCCCCCCCCACGCCAATCATTCCCCCAAACACAACCAATCAAAATTTTGAGATAGCCATTTTGTTCAGCGTATTTGTTTTCCAGATAGAAAATATATTTTTGAGGACGATACTCCCCCACAGCCCTCGGGGCAAGGGTTTTAAATAATACCCTGGGGGCATAAAAGGTTATTATAGAAGGCGTTGTCATAGAAACTTCAAAAAAGGCTCATTTGATTGGAAATTCAAAGGGCTAGTGCCCTTTTTAATAGTTGAAAATGATTGGACGGTATCTAGCCCCCCTCTCATGCCCACCTTTACATAGGCAGCGCGCTAGCGCTGCCTAAGTAAAGAAAGATGTGGGCACAATGTTTTGTTTTTTGTTTTTTTTCTCCATACCCGGGCATTTCGTATCGAAGGAGTCGTTGTAGAAACTTCGAAAAGGGCTCATTCGATTGGAAATTGGAGTGGCTAGTGCCCTTCTTAATAGTCGAAAGTGATTGAAGGGCAACTAGTCCCCCCCCCCCACGCCCATCATTCCCCTAAACACAACCAATCAAAATATTGAGATAGCCAGTTTGTTCAGCTTACTGGGGTTTTAAGTTATGCCCTGGGGGCATATAAGGTTTTTTATAGAAGGCGTTGTCGTAGAAGCTTCAAAAAGGGCTCATTCGACTGGAAATTCAAAGGGATAGTACCCTTTTTAATAGTCGAAAGTGATTGGAGGGCAACTAGCCCCCCCTCACGCCCATCGTTCCCCCAAATACATCCAATTAAAATTTTGAGATAGCCATTTTGCTCAGCGTAGTTGATTTCCAGATAGAAAATACGTTTTTGAGGAGGACAATCCCCAACAACCCTCAGGGCAAGGGTTTTAAGTTAGATCCTGGGGTATAAGTAGAGGGGGGTCTTATACTCCCGTACCCACACCATATATGGGCATAGAGTCCCTAGGGAGAACACGTGGTTAATCAAAGTGGGTCAATGACCTCTTTCTCCACGGTCTCTTTCTCCAGGTGTGTTTTTGGCACGCTCTAAGCGAATGTTATGATCCAGAAATAGTATTTGTTGTTGTTTCCGAGGCGAATGTCAAGGTCAATGTTGTTGTTGTTGTTGTAAGTGCAAGCTCTCAGCGAATGTCATGGTGTCCAGAAACAGTATTTGTTGTTTTATGCACGCTCTCAGCGAATGTCAAGGTTTCCAGAAATAGGAAACAGTAATTGTTGTTGTTGCTCAAGGCAAATGTTATGAGTTTGCAGAAATAGAAAACAGTTAGATCACGTGTTTCCTTCTCAGCCAATCAGAGATTCGGTTACATCCCCCTTCTCAGCCAATCAGAGGGCTTGCTTACATATTAGCGACGGAGGGAATATAAGGAAAGGATTTTTGCTATAGTTTTATTAGTCTCTGAATAGAATTCAAAGAACTAAGAAGAACAGTTTTGACATTACTCATTTGGATATATATTTGTGTTGATGGCGAGTGGAATGTTTACCCTATTAGAAGTTGATAGTGGAGTTGATGGTAATAATACAAGAGCACCAAACATTGCGGTGGAAATTACGAAAGGATTGCGGCTTTGTATGGTATGGAAAACAGTATATTCATGATATGTAACATCCTTGATCAAGTTTAAAATGGAAGATCAATTACGTTTCGCCGCTAAAGGTGATATAGCATATGCGAATAGACTTCAATGTGCTTTAAGCGGGTTAGTGAAACAAATCAAAGACAAAAAAATCTATCACTAATTGTACATGCTTTTCTGGTTAGGGCTGACGAATCAGAGTCAGTCTAGAGTCAACAGTCAGAGTGAAAGGATTGAAAAATGAATAAATTTGAGAAAGAGAGAATTAGATCAAATCTAGTGTTTAGGGAAAAACATTTGATTTTGGATGATGATTTTCTCGAGTTATCTCTTCAACGCAGGATATTCTCTCAGAGAACACTTGACAATATAATGAAAACTGATTCTCCGCCATTGGACTATTGTATGAAACTTTTAAAATGTGATTCAAATGCTTATACTCAATTTATTGATATATTAATTGGAACATTGGCAATGGATTCAATGTGGATGGCTCCTCCTTCGAAAGAGGTAACGTCACAGAGTTACTCCTCCCCCCTTTCCTCCACTTTGAATTTATCGAGCGAGGACGATCAGTTTCGTTTTAGCTGTGAGAGAGTTGACATCGGAAACCAAAAAATGTTCTATATATGTCCATTGTGCATGTACACTCTTGGCAGTTGGACTCAATGTGAGAATTGTACAATTACTGCTGACTATAGTGAAAGTTGTAAATTACGTAATCCTTGCAAATTACATAGAGGCAATGCAGTACAAATTAAAGGATGTAATTTATATCTTGAGGAGGTGTGTGACTCTCACCCAAGAGGGCACCTGTGCTCCAATTGTCACCATGATAAATGTGATCAGTGGGAGAATACTTACCCCGATATGACTGGAAAGAATCCTAAACGTGATTTTAGTTTATTTCTACGATATTGGTATCGTCATGAACTTAAATTATCCTGGGAAGATGGGAATTGTTCAAAATTCAACTGTTGGATTAAAAAGACATATTGGTTTATGAGTTAGCGTTGTGATGACACGGCATACAATTACTACAAGACAAGCGATTTTTATATTTCAATCGTCGAATTTGATTCATCACTTGAAAACACAGTCTGCGATATTGCTTCAAATAGACAAATTGAAACTCGTGAATTTCATAATATGAATGCAAATAGTATCATTGACTATGCAAAGAGATATGACAAGAGTGAAGTTACATTGTACAGCAGAAAATATGACCCTGACTTTGCAGTCAACCAAGATCAATATACAGTGAATCCAAATGATTTACCAGCATTAGTGGTTCACGACAGTTGCCTATACACCGATGAAGAAATCTAAAGTGAAGATTTAAAGACATTGTTGTATATATACATTTTATTAATAAACAAATTCACAAACATTTTTTAACCACTTTACTCTTAGGGCACTGAAATCAATATTAAATACGCTTGCAAGTATATTCTCCACTAGAAAGTCATTCAGACGTGGATTGTCACCATAAATGTGGAAAAACTGCTTGTAAGTATAGCCACGGCATCTGAACACTAATATCTGAACATCTGAACACGACATCTGAACACAAAAATAGTAGTGCACGGAAGCCACAGCTTTTAGTCGTTAGATCCTGCACCCTCATTCGATTTTGAATAAAAGTTTTCCCACTGCTCTCAATATACTTACTGATATAAGGTGTGTAGAATGTATAGGGTAGGCCAAGAGGATCAAAAAATTCAGCCATTTTCAGTGTTTGAAAGATACACAGCCAATGCACCGTCAAAACAGTCGATGGACTGCGATTAACAATAATTAAGGTATTGTTCGCACTTTGAATTTTTCCAAGATAGTCTGAGGGCAGACAATAGGATTTGTACTGGGACATGTAGGGGTCCATATTAAATACATTGATTATTTGACTGGTGTTCATGGCGCCAAGTCTAGCAGAACACTGCCTTCGGGAGTGATTTCCCAATAGGTTTTATATTGATCTAGTGAGATTGGTGCCATACTCTCAGCCAATGGTTTGGAAAATGTACACTCTAGACGCATAGTCCCCTCAATTACTATGTTCATATCCTGTGTACCAGACAAATCCAATACAATTATACCATGCGTTTTAGCAAACATATCTTTGGTTATACCATTTTCAAATATTTGTGAATCATGATCTAGGGTTTGCATGGTCAGCTCATACAATGTTCTATAGGATTTATCAAAGGATAGATTGTAGAGTGGGATACCGTTTACTTTGCACACAAGAGATGAAAGTCCAAACATCTCGAATGTATGTGGGCATTCAGTCCACGATCCTATTGCACTGGCGCTCTTTACAAATGCCAATGCAAGTTTCGAGGGGATTTTGCCACTGATAAGGCATGAATCGGTGAATGTGCGTGACCCCATGGCAATATGACGTTGAGTGATGATTGTATGAGGAACATGTGGTTTAATATTATTTCAATTGGCTCTCAGTTTTTCCACGGCCAAAACAACAGGGCTCATAACCTGTTGTTTGCGTACATGAAGTAGTACTGAGGTGAGGAAGAGACTTACATCGGGATTGGCAGCAAGTTCTTTTATCAATATGAAATTGGATGGTGCAAGTTTCAATTTAATATCCACTTTAACCTCGGGCGGCAGCCATTGGGGCTTATTAAATATTTCATGATATATTTTTCCAACTAGATTTAATTCACTAGTTGTAGCATTTTTAAGTGCATCTGTACTATCAGTATTAGTAATATATTCATATCCATTGGAGGCGCCTCTCAATTCCTTGTATGACTAGGGTGTCATCAGCATGAATTGGATATAGCATGCATGGTTTGAGAGATTGTTGCTTGAGCTAACCAGCGAGTTGTTGATATATACGCTAAATTGACAAAATAAATTAAGGTTTATACAATTTTCATTGGATATCCCATCGGTTCAGACTGGCACTGTGTTATCAGATTTCTAGAATCTCATATGTATATCTATAAATGCTGAAAATATGTCCGTGAAGTAGTCATTATTGGAATAAATGTGAAAGTGGGTATTATCGGAAAGGGGTTGTAGTGGATAAAATTGTTCATAGTATCCATTCTTGACACTGAAATCAACATTTTCAGCATTGAATAGATTCAAAAAAGTGGTTATTGAAGGTTGAGAATCCTTATGCGGTAGGTAGGATATCATAAGAGAAAAAATCTAGTTTCGATCTAACAATTTTTTTTCTGGACTTTCTGGTTACACTATGTGTCAGCTTTTTCCTTCTTTTCTTTGACAAGATGGATGATGCCTTTCGTTTCCTACCTGAGTAGAGACTGATGAATGATGTATTGTTTTTTGTCGTTTTTAAAACTTTAAGATTTTTATTTAATTTCTCGCCAAGGGTTCGTGCACTGGAAAACGTAAGATTTTTCGTAGCACTCTTTTTAAAATCCTTGTCAGAACACCAATCGTATAGTGTAGAGAATACAAAATCTGTCGCAGCCGGTACAAGATATTTTCTAGCCAGTGGTAGTGAAGAGCGAAATAGCTTAGAAAACCAACTGTCAAGACCATAGCAAGACACTGACGAGCGACCCCTGTAATAGTCCATTCCATTGCCCTGTTGTCTTGGACCAAAAGTATTAATATAACAGTCAGTATCAGGACCAGTGAAAATCGCTTTTCTATTAGACATCTTGCCGTACAACAACGAGGTAAAAATGGAATTTACATCACTGTCAAATCTTTTGATATTGTAATTGAACCAACTCGTTTACTTCACTCTGCTTAATGACAGATCTATACACGTGAATTGACAACAGGACTATACTGATGGTACCTTATATTTTAATTATGAATATGCTCTCGATTGGCTTTTCATTCAAGGAGACGTGGGTGGGGAGCATTTGAATTACCAACCCGAGATGTTTTCACAAATGAGGCGTAGAAAAATATACAAGTGTCTGTGGAGAAGGCAGGTGGGTAGTCAGCAAAAATGAAATTAGTGTATCTGGCACTTTTACCATTGATTATATTGAGCTTAATGCCAAGAACATCCTTTAGGTTATCATTGAGAATAACCTTTTCGCTGGCAATGGGTGAACTAATGTAGATCTTGCCCTCCTTCTTTGAATAGTTGAAATTGAAAGCTCCTTTTTTACGAGCGGAAATTCTTTTATTATTAGAACGACATAAATCATTCATACAGGGAGTTCCTCGTAGGGTAATTCAATATATGGATAATCCATCCAATTGTTTTTTTGAATTTGTTCTTGATCACCTGGTGGTGGCGGCCAATCATAGGGTCTAATTTTTATTTCATATTTACGATCCTTTCTCAGGATGTCATAGGTATTTTTGAGAATACAATCGACAAGAGCCACTTCATACTTTCCGTCAAATTTAATGGTGGGGGAGAGTTTCGTCCAAAAATCACTTGTTTTATTCAGATCATTGTAGAGAGGATTAGAAAAAATTGGACATGAAGGTTACATAGAAATCATTGGGCATTGTCTATGTCTTCACCTCTAACCCAAGATTCAAAATTCAAGTCGTATCCTAGCCAGCGACCAAGCAACTGTTACTTGTTCCTACGATTACGTCTCTTTAATATCGTTTCAATTTGGTAACTATAAATAGTTTTTCTAACTTTTTGAAATTCATATTCATAAGAACAGCCAAGAATCTCATCATCTTTGGTGTCTCGTAGTCGATATGTCGTGGGTTCGGTGTTCAGGATTTTGGACACTTTAAAAAGTTCGATGCTCCATAAATAATTACCCTTTTCAAAAACATTGGTGGTTTTATTAATTCCAACAGTAACACCAACATTGAATTTCTTCTTCTTTTTCTTCTCAGAGCAATTGAAATATTACTTTAGAAAAGCACAAATATATTCTCATTGCAGTGAACATCTCGAGAGCTAGAGTTGGACAGAGATCGATAGGGTCTATGATTGTATATTTGAATGATTTTATCTAAATCGTGAATAAAGGCCGATGTATTTTTTAGAGTGCAATATCTTGAAATTAATAGACGGATCGTTCTTATTAATCGTTCAACCAATGCAGCCTTTATCGGGCTGTGACTATGATAAAGTGTTGTATTATATTTCAAAACAACCTTTTGCACATGAGGGTTAACAAATTCACTTCCACGATCATATTGAATTTTTCTATACGAATCCTGTTCAAGAATACTTTCAATGGCCCGAGCAACTTCAACACCTCTCTTTGATCGTAGTGGAATGGCATAGGCATAGCGACTAAAGATACTGATTGCCACTAGAATATATGTGTAGGGTGCATTGTGACGCCGTTGAACTGCGTCTAAAGTTAAAAGATCAATTTGCATTATATGCAGAGGGAAAAACGCTTTAGTTTGTCGATATTGTTTACAGCGAAGTCTATGATTCCGATGCAGTGTGTAACTTGGCTAATTTTCTAGATACTCTTTTGCTTTTTTCAATGTGGCGCCGGAAACAGCTTTGGAAAGCGTTGTTAGAGAACTTTAGCTCCCCGCTTGGGCGATATTATCACAAAAAAGTTTCAGAGCGTCGTCCATTTTGAGAGCAAACATGTAGTGTAATGCCCAGTCCCCTTTTCCAAGCTCGAGGACGAGTCAATTCTTCTTCACTTTTGACTAGCAACCACAAGGGTTGTAAAATCAGTAGTGCTAGTATTTTCAAATATTGAATCTTCTTCTTTTTTAAATGGTGTTGGTGTTGTTGGAGGACTATATTCTCTTAGTTTCTTTAGAATTTGCTTATTGCCAATAAGACTTTTGGGAAAGTTTGATACACTTAGAAAGGTGTATAGATTATCGTCAAAGGATAAGAGTCCATTACGATTCGTCACCATATCACAAATTCAATAAACTAGATTATAACTTTTTCCCTGAATTATAATTCGTCTCCCTGTGCTGTCGACTTGAACTTGATCGCCAGTTTCCAACACGAGATAAGATAATACTCTTTTACTCTGTTCCCGATAGGACACTGGCAATAGGTTTCCAATTTTTAGTACAATTGAATTGAAGTCCTTCTCCTTTGATTGAACAGACTCATTACAAGATATTTCCTGTAGAAAGGGATCGGTGACGGTAGGTCTCTCACGGTAAGTCCTATGTTTGTCCGAACGTCGCAAAGCATCTTGAAGTAAACGCAGTTTTTTGACATTGGCAATATTCTTGTCATTAATGAATTTTTTTAGATTGTCTTCAAAATGTTCAACGGGCGAGAGGACAAGTTCAAATGGTGTCAGTTTATAGGGTTTTGCCATTCTCTAGAGAAAAGTGTTTACAAGTCCTGCAATTATTGGCAGTAAAAGTGTGAAAAAACTACCGCCTGCTTGAAGGAGCCGTTTTCTTTTAAATTTGTTCCCCTCGTTCTTAAAATCCAATGCACGTACAGTGGAATGGTGTTGCTTTGTCTGTTGTCTAACACCTTCTGGCAGTTGAACATTGCCCTCAGTTAAATTTAAACAAAGTTCAGATATTAGATTAATGAAATCATTCTCGACACCATATTTGAGTATGGCCTTCCTAAGCAAGGGTTCTGAGGTGCTTAAAACGGAAAATAAATGCCGTTGTTCGTGTTGTTTCTTCAGTGTCATAATGGCAACTAATAGCCTTTTCTACTGTTCACCGGAAGATATACTGTAATTTCATTGTCGAAAATGTCGGTGACTACACGTAGATCTTTGGACGTGCTCTGATTAAGATCTAGAAAAAAGTACCCATTGGGCTTGTTAGTCGCGTGTTTGTACGCTGACAACAGAAATTTTGGAGCGCGGGGGTATATCTGTTTATTGAGAGTTCTTCGTGAGCTAGAATCACGAACGACTCGACATATGATATAGATGGTACAATTAAAAGCAAGGGTTTGCATATATTTGCTCTGATGAAATAGATTGTGTAGAACTAGCGTTACGGAAATATGTTCACGGTGAGAGCGGACGGTGAACAATTGCAGCATGTCCTGTGAGAAGTGTTCAATGGATTCAGCCAAAGCATCAATAATCAGCCACGAGTTCAGTTCAATAATATTGAAACCATCAATTTCTCTTCTGAATTGTACTGGTATGGATGTGGTAATAGGTTTTATTTCATCATAGGACTCCTGCCAAATACTATAGCAATAGTAGATTTTTTTTGTTCTCTCCAAAAACATTTTATTGCAATTTTGAATTATTCTAGCTAAAAGTGTTGTTTTCCCCGACATTGAGGGCCCACAAAAAAACGATCTGAAGGGTGTTTTAAATTGATATATGCTGCTGACAACATTGGGACTATGACTAACTGTAAACCATACGTGTCAGATAAATAAGTAGTAATTTCCCCATAGATCTATCTATTCAAGAACAACAAAAAAACAATATTTCATGGCAGTATTTATTTCATCAATATAAAAACAAATATTTCTTCAACATTAACAATGGTAACACCTATTCAACAACAACCTGACAAAATTTCATTGTCAACATGAAAACTCTATTTGTTCAACATGAACAATGATAACACTTTATAAATAAACACTTATTGTCTTTAAACACTTTTCTGTACAACATTTTATGTACAATAAAAAACACTTTTTTGTCCATCAATAACACTTGTTCAACAAGAACCAGACAAAATTTCATGGTCAACATGAAAACTCTATTTGTTCAACACGAACTGCAATGATAACACTTTATGTACAATAAAAAACACTTTTCTGTACAACACTTTTGTCCATCTACAGCACTTTTTTGTACAACACTCTTCTATACAACAACAGAAAACACTTGGAACATGAACTAGCACAGTTGAACATTATAGTGAATTTAAAGGTAGGGCCCCCCACCCCCCGGAAGCCGCGATGAAAAAACAATAGTTGTCATCACTGCTAGAGGTTAGTGGTTGGGCTAGTTGGGGCAGTGGTGGTGGTGGTGGTTAGTCAGATTAGTTTATCCAGACCAAGTTGATTACGTTAGTCTATACATTCAACTCGGTATGAAATACGATAGTGGTCATGAGGCAGGACACCCACACCATTCTGGAGCACATAGACTTTGTCAGATATACATGACATTGCATTTTTTTCCACTCTCACAGTATAATTTCTATTCTGTAGAGAGCGAATTGCAAGCACTTGTGCTCTCGGCACTAGACTACTTTTTACATAATCTCTGTACACGCTCCTGTTGAAATTGCTCTCTACAAAATGTGTAGGCACCCCTTTACATGTCTTCTTTTCATCCCCACTGTGTGTTTTAACGCAAAAAACTTTAGGGCCCGGGAACAACCCTCTGGATATCAAATCACTCCCCGTCTCTGATTTTAACATTAATAGTTGGTTGGGGGCTTGACGTTTCACCAGCTCGGGGTAGAGGGATGAATTCCAGTTGGTGAAATCCATCCGCGAGCTGATGTGTCCCCCCCTTTTCTAAATCACCCAATAAATCTTCAGTCCCATTTACCTTTAACAGCAGAGAATCTGTATCCCCATAGTAAACTTGAACCTCCCCCTCCCGTGGCCAGTGCGTCTTGAACACATTGTAAGAGAACGAAAACATGAACTTTTTTGAAATATATAGTGCTGAACTACCTCCTGCTATATTCTTGTTCAGTACCACATTTCACTTTTTCCTGTGTAGAAGAACCATACCAGCCTCTATGCTCGTGAATGATGTAAAATTGGGATCGGCAATAATTCGTGCACACTCTAGAGGGTCAGTCACGACGTCGCAGCGAGATTTGTTACGTACGCTTTCACACAGTTTTCCAAAAACTGAATTTAGAATGAGCTTGTACAATTCCTTCTCTACCTTGGAGTTTGCCCTAGAGCGTTTATCGACAAAAGTATCGATAAACAAAAAATCGCGAAGAAAGGAAACGAGGACAATTAACAGCCAGTGAAAAAATTGAAAAATTATGCAAATATTTCGGTCAAGACCTCCGCTTGACCGTCCTCAGTGCAGAATAAAACTGATAAAAATATAAAAACCAAACCTTAAAATAAAAACACGAAACTAAAATTGGACGACCCTTTCCTAGTAACGGTGAAAGGGGTAACTTGAGTTACCCTTTCACCGTTACTAAGAAAGGGTCGTCCAATTTTAGTTTTGTGTTTTATTTTAAGGTTTGGTTTTTATATTTTTATCAGTTTTATTCTGCACTGAGAACGGTCAAGCGGAGGTCTTGACCGAAATATTTGCATAATTTTTCAATTTTTTCACTGGCTGTTATTTCCCTTTTCTTCGCGATTTTTTGTTTATCGTGATTAGCCAGTGTGGTCTCAGAAATTATTTATAAAAGTATCGATAAACGTTTTCAAATAAGGTTTCTGATTGAACTGCAGGACCCTATGTATTTTGGTGATCTTGAATCCATTTTTCATCACCCAGTGCAAAAGCACATGGTGAACTCCTTAGGGTCCAAATCAGCAGTCATTTTCTGTTTAGAGGGGGTCCAATGCATCCCCATATCCTCAACCAATGACCGATTGTAGGGGCTCAGCGAGTCCCTGGTCACTGGTCGATTGATACAGGGAAAAACAAAATCTCTGACTGAATCGTGAAGCGCCAGCGGAATGTGACCATCAATTTCAAAGAACCATCCTTGTGGCCCGTTGTCCTCGACGGTGCTAATGTCGGGGAACTCACAAGGACTCTCAAGCCATTGATAGTTCCCACACGGCAAAGAGTAGTGGGATATTTCCAAGGGATATAACCAGTTCATGTCCAAGAACACTGCATTTGAATTTACACCGGTGCTTTGTCCACTTGGATTGGTTGACAAGACGCGGTCCCCATGAAAAACATACCCCCCCCCCTCATTGAAAGCTTTACCAAATGGTGTGTATCTACATCTGTGATTAGGCCTAGTTCCTCCCTGCTAATTTTTAAAATCAAATTCATCACTAAATGGGTTTTGGAAAAATAATATCCAATATCTAACCCGATAACTGAATAGATTTGGTCTGTATTCTTACATACTATATCCAACAGAGTTAAAACGTCACTGGCCAAGTACAGTCTACAATAATCCCACCCATTTTTATAATTCCCCTTAGCCCAAACCTTCTTGGCAAACTCAAAATCCTTGGCTGAGCATTCACTGTTGGTCAGTTAATTGTAAAAAGCTTCAATTGGAGGTAGTTTCACCTCGCTTAAGCGAGCGCCAGAACAGTAATAATCATATGCATATACACCTTTGCTGGTTAATAAGTCATACATTTCACTGTCTGGAAAGTGCTGTTTAAGAAAGGGAAATATATCAAAAGTTTCAATTTTCTGCACTAGAATCAATTGACTCGATGCCCTGGGGAAAAAACTAAAATACTCTAAAAATCGGATATTATTATAGCACGTACGTCCTTTTTTACCCGCTTGCCATTTCATTTCGAGAAGAAATAATTTCTCGGCTAATATGGGAATAATACTATAGCTAATCGACTTGGTCACCCATGGACTATCTACTCCCCCTCCCTCCCTATGCATACGTGCCAGTGCTGGTAAAATAAATTTTAAGTCATAATTTGAATTATGGATAAAAACAGGGATAAAAAACAGTTGACTAACATTTAAATTACACGATTGATGCGCGACCCCTCTAAAATTACTCCCCCCCTATGATATGTTTTGCCAAATATTGTCGTGGTGTCCGACTTTCCCCCTCCCCCCTCTTTTCTCGGTTGTCTCCTTATCCTACGTTACACCAGCATCCTTACCCTCCCCCACTATGGTTTGTTTTTTAATAGCCCGACGATCCTATACCGACCACACCAAATTGTAATTGGTATTTCTCAAACAAGAAATAGCACCAATAGCCGTGGCAATCAGTTTAGTTAGTGCCATGATCCTAAACTCATTCTCATCCAATGTCCCAACTCTTTATAACAACCGCATGGTGTTAGAACTGTTTCTTTGCGCGTGTGCATAGGACACTGCAATTACCTGGTGTTCTTTGATATGGTTTGGAAATTGGGGATCATTCACCTCCACCAACTTAGCTTCACAGTCCAAAGATATTTTGTTGCATTGGAGGAGAGTTTTTTGGAAATTTTTAAAGAGTAGAATGGCCTTATCCCCTGAAACCGTTTCCGCTGTCTGATATCCATGCTGTCTACATTGTCTCCTATGATTTTGCAACTTTATTTCACTCCAAAATCTAGAGAGGCATGTCGGACAGTAAAAACGAACCCACGTGTGCTTAACACCCCCCAGACCTCTACTGATGGCTGTAATAGGATTAAAATGACCAATTGCATTCGGTTGACTAGGCGGTGTGTATAATAACCAGACCCAGTGTTTGACCAAATCAACTGACGGGCCCCTTATGGGGAAGACCACCCCCTTCTTTTTAGAGCGAATCCCATCTTCAAATTCTGTTTCATACTGAACCACAGTAACGCCGATATTTAAGTGGGCATTAGTCCTTTCAAAAATGTCAATGGATTGTAGCGTTACTGGATATTTTCCTTCTAAACATGAGAAATCTACAACTGGGAAATCGGACCCCTCCTTCCCATGTACAGCCGAGTGATCTAAATTTGTCTTGGTAGCGTCACGTGCTAGAGGGTCGAATGCTGATATGAGGAAAGCATACTTGAAACACTTTTGATCTGTTTCAAAACAAATCTTCTGGACACCACGACAACCTACTAAGTCTGGATTATATTTTAGTTCAACTGCTCTCCCTCCCCCATGCCCACCTCTTACAATAAAATCTTTCTTAAATTTACATATATTAACACTTAAATTTTAAATAAATAAAACTAAAGACCCACTCCCATTTTCGTTATAGTTCTCGAGATGCGCAATAATTTGCCCTACCCACTCACTAAAAACACCCACAAAATTTTCTAAATTTGGATAAATTACGCGCATCTCGGAATGTATAAAATGATAATAAACTTCACTTTTCCCCTCATTTAAATAAAAAACCTTTAAAACAATAGAAACCTTAATTGAATCCTTACCTCCCCATAACTGAATTTGCTTCTCCAGTAGTGCACAAATTTTATCTAGATAGGCATGCACAATTTCTACAGGATCAAACACAAAATTTCCCCCATAAGGGAATTAAATGGATCCCCAAACTTCGCAGTGAAAACAACTATATTATTTAAAATTGCATTGGACAATTTAACATTGGGAAAATTTATACCCCTCCCCCAAGTTGTTCAACAATATTTGGAGTTTGTTTCACTTCAGTTGTTTGAAGTGGACTCGTTAGGGTATCGGAGGCTGGAGGAGGAGGGTTCCCAGTTAATTCGTTTGTGAAATTTTCTAAAATTTTTAGGGTGTTCGGGATCAAGTCCCCCTCTGAACTAGGAATACTACCTTGCTCAAATATTCTAGGTTTCATATTGAAATAATTGCATAGAAACGCATCAATATTAGATGGTATTTCATCAGAGTTAATGGTTTCATGCCAGTCCCTGATGGCTGAATTGTCTTGAATGTCATGAAACTCCATTGCCTCTTCAATGAGTTCTCCCTCTCCTTCACTCGATGACGATGGTGAGTAAGGGACCAATGCTCGTCCAACCTATAAATGAAAAAATAGCATTTTTTCAAACTGTTCAAATGACCCCTACTGTTAAAATTTGGATTATTATTGCTTAAAACACGCTCAATAGCATTTGATTAATTCAACTGAAATTTCCAACTTAAGATATTTGCAATCTAAAACATCGCTTTACATAGAAGGAGGCAATTTGTTCAAAAAATAGTTTATTTTCAAAATATTCAAATCATCCATGTTTTTTTTGCGGCTCTTTCCTGGACCGCAGCGCTTCTTGCGGTACTTTTCTGATCCATACCTCACCCCGTAGCGCACCCCACAGCGCTTCCCGACCTGTCCCCGCCCTCGGTTAGATAATTTTCGTCAAAATTTGAAATATTTCTCTCTAATTCCACACTGATTTAGTGAACTCATGAGCTTGATTATTGTAATCCGTCGCGAGTGTTGCAATTTCCAAGACTGAATTTCAAAATGCCGAGCGTTAACTCGATTTCCCCTCGCTAAAATCTTTGGCACGATGTAAGGTTCAGTGCAAATTAGGACACTGATATGTGACAGATGGAATAATCTCTCTCTTAAAACTATGTGAAAAAAAGCATTCACAGAGTTTCAAAGGTACCTAAAAATATTCGCTTATGAGATGGCGGCGAAGAGATAGCAACAGAGAAAATAGTAAAGATTAGAAAAATAGCATTTTGAGTTTGAAGGGCAGTGATTATTAATTGACTAGAAATTACATAAAAATATTCGCTTATGAGATATCGAAGCGATAGCAATAGAGAATATAGCAAAGATTAGAAAAAAGAGGAGCGGTTTCGTTGCAAAAAAAATTACATTTAGATATATAATAGTGGGGGTGAGGGGTTAATATCTCGCTGTGATAAGTTTATATTGGGTTGAAAAATAGTGAAAAAGAAAAAGCATTTGAAGAAATAGAGAGTTTGAGGGAAAAATGGTTACATTTGCATAATCCGTCTGGGCTTTGGTATTGGATGGATCTGACATGACATGCTGGAGGGTAACCTCCTGACCTGGCGTTGATGGGTCAGCTATTAGAGGTCCAAGGAGAGCGGATGTGCAAGCGATGTCATTAATTTCTTACGCAGGTTGGGCTGCGACTTGTACAGGACCTGTGACTTGTGCAGTCAAGCCAATGGCTTGCACAGATGGCTACACTTGACGAGGTGGCATTGAGGCTCGAATAAGAGGGGCTTGCATAGATGCAGTATTGATGTCGCTAGCTTGTATAGCGGGGTTCTCCACCCTTGCGGCCCACTGTCTTTTCGGTTTTTGACCGGACTGCATTGGGGGTGGCACTGATCGGGCGGCCTCGTCATCTCTCGCTTTCTTTGATGGAGGTGGGGTACATTCTTCGCTATTTGCGGTACCCATAGCTCTCTTTACAGCTGGAGGGGCAGCAAATTCTTCATAATTTGCCTTAAAAAAAAGAGAAAAAAATTAGTATCAAAATAATTTCCCCCTTTTTTTACAGAAAGAAAGTTAGTATCATCATCCATATAATTTTGTTTAGAAAAGCATTTATCTCATTTCAGTAAAGCAAAAGTAAAAATTTCGCGAGAAATATATTAGGCTTAGAAATCAAACATTTTTATTAGACAATCAGTAGTCTATAGCCATAGGATAGGAATCATTGTTTCTATTTTTACCATTTAGAAAAATATTAAATGTTCCAGTCTATAGGCTTTAAAGTAGATCGTTAACCCAGCGGCCTATAGACCTAAATTTGCAAACATAGGTTAAAATTCTATTCAATTTACACATAATATAAGCTTCATGCAACTCTTAAAGACCCTTCTAGCCCTGCACAGTTTGTTTTCATTTTACACTGATGGCGATAGATTTCAAGGCAATGCCCCCTCCCTTTTACATAATTTACTTACAGCGAAGCTGTTAGAAGCAAGGCATTGCCCCCTCTCCTCCCTTTTACATAATGTCCTAAATATATTGTTAGACCTAAATTTGAAAATAATCTGTTTCACTTCTCCAAAATATAGCATCACGTATTATTGCAATTGCATCATAGCGTTTTAATTTTGACGGAAGAACAGTTCCTTTGCCTAAAGCCAGCTAATGTTTACAAACAGGAAAAGGGATGACAGCTAATTTTAGCTTCGCGCTGGAACCTTGTGTCAAAACAGAGTGACATTTTCTTTAAAAATTGAGAGAAGTCAGTAGACACTTTAAATCACATTAGAGAAAGGCTAAAATTTAACGAAACGAAAATTATTTCTATTTGCAAGAATTTTGTTGTAAAACAGTGAGGGAGGGGGGGTTAGGTTTTGAGGGTAAAAAGAATATATTTTACGTTGTCCATCGAGTATAAAGAGTGTATAGTGATGTTTGTATTGTATGGGGGGGGATTTACCTGAATATACTGGCGGGGGACCAAGAAAATTAATTTTAGTTGAATATAAAAAACTGGAATATAACGAAAAGATAATTATTTCCATTTGCGAGAATTTTGGTTGTAAAACAATGGGGGGGGGGTTAGGTTTCGAGGGTAAAAAGAATATATTTTAAGTTTTCCATCGAGTATAAAGATTGTATAGTGTATTTTGTATTTTATGGGGAGGGGAATTTACGTGAATATACTGGAGGGTGACCTATGAAAATAATTTTATTTGAAAATGAAAAATGTAATTACATTGCAAATTGAAGTTGGCATGGCTTCTAATTCATCAAATTTATCCATTGTTATTTGAACTATGTCAAAATACTTTCTGATAATTTGATCACATTGCATGCCCATTATATACGAAATCTCAAGGGCGAATTGTTATGTAACGGGGAAAACCATATGTAACCAGCCCTGTGATTGGCTGAGAAGGGGGATGTATCCGACTCGCTGATTGGCTGAGAAGGAAACACGTGATCTAACTGTTTCCTGGAAACTCATAACATTCGCTGAGAGCGTGCCCAGAACAACAACAACAACAAATACTGTTTCCAGGATCATAACATTCGTCTCGAGCGTGCCCAAAAAAACAACAACAACAAATACTGTTTCCTATTTCTGGACACCATGACATTCGCTGAGAGCGTGCACTTACAACAACAACAACAACATTGACCTTGACATTTGCCTCGGAAACAACAACAAATACTATTTCTGGATCATAACATTCGCTTAGAGCGTGCCAAAAATACACCTGGAGAAAGAGACCGTGGAGAAAGAGGTCATTGACCCCATTAACCACGTGTTCTCCCTAGGGACTCTATGCCCATATATGGTGTGGGTACCGGAGTATAAGACCCCCCTCTACTGGTATATAAGGTTTTTATAGAAGGCGTTGTCATTGAAACTTCAACAGTGGCTTATTTGACTTGAAATTCACCGTGCTATGTCCCGTATTAAGATTCGAAAAGTTTTTTGAGGTTAACTAGCCACTTCCCCACGCCCATTATTCTCACACACACAGCCAATTAAAATTTTGAGATAGCCATGGTGTTCAGCGTAGTTGATTTGAAGATAGAAAATAAGTTTTTGAGTTGTACTATAGCACAGTCGTTAGAAGTGCATATTCTGTACAAATTTGGAAGTAATTGAACATTTAAAAGTGATCGAAAAATGAATCACAAATTCAGAAGAAAAATTTAAGGCACTTTAATCGATGAGGGAAAGAACAATTACTATCATATACTTACGGATTAAAGACTGTACTTCAATTTCATTGGTTTATTTTTTAGACTTACTTACTTAGACTTAGGTCTTCCCACACCGGCTGTGTGGTTTTGACCAAAGTTCTTCGAGCGACGATCTCAAAAGCGCAACATCCTTCTCAAGTCATTTTCCTAGTGTAGTCTTCTGTCAAAGGATTCTGTGAACATCACCTTGGACAATTCCCTACCAGAGAGTGCCATGAAAACGCAAGATAACAAAACAGATGAAAAAGAGCAGGCTGAGAAGGACACACAAAAGAGGAAGTTGAACCTGATATGTAAGTTCCCCAATTACTCAAAGAAGTCAAAGAGGTGAATTGAGTTAGGTTGCAAGCTGCAGTCTTATGGATTGTTTTTACTTGTTTCTAGTCTTGAAGTTACTTTTCTTTTTTTGCTTTAAATAAACATAACTGAAAGTTTGAACGAAAAGAAAATGGAAAAACCGACTACTGACCTGTCTCCATAAAAAACGAGCTCCTTCCAAGGCTCATGAATATGATAATTCTTAGGGTGACTTGACCACCGGTTCTGATTCACGAGCAAAGGAAGATTTTGACCATGAATAGCAATAAAAATCCCTTGTCACTCTGGTCCCTTTTTCACTCCTAAAAGTCCCTTGACAGGTGGTCAAGTCCCTTTTCTAATGAGCATGAATTATTCCAAGCTCTGCACTGCTAGTGCAGCACTAGGCAATTCTCCTTTTATGTCTGCTCTTTCTGATAATTCTCTCTATCAAACAACATCTCAATCAGCTTGTTTCAAAGAGAGTCAAGCTTCTAATGCTCTTATCTAGTTATTCTCTAAAATCTTGACCTTCTTATTAAGATTGGAATATCTACACCTGTTGGTAATTATGACCATGTTGTAATCATTTTGCAGTTATGTTTGCCTGCTAAACAACCTTCTTCTAAGCAACAAAAATGTGTCATTTACAAACTAGTGTCCAAAAGACTTGCCAATGTCAACTGGAATCATCTTATTTCTGATCATATTGATCTAAGTTGGTCTAATGTGAAAACTGAAATTTTGCATGCTGAAAAGTCTTGCATCAGATTTTTTGGGCAAAACAGGCCAAAGCTTACCTTTTTTAACTACTGATATAAATAAGCTAATTAACAGAAAACATGAAATTGCTACAGAAAAAAGAAAACCTCAGAAAATTATCAAGTCTTCAAAAATTTTCATAACCAGACAACAAACCAAATCAAGGAGCTGAAGAGAAGGTTTGTGGAAAAATTGGGTGAGGATGATAGGGATAATCCTAAATCTTTCTGGCGTTATACCTCTGAATAAGTCGCAGTCCCTGATATCCTGCTCAATAGTTGACCAGTTGCTGATACTGAGCTGAAAGTTGAAATTTTCAACCAACAATTCTCATCTATTTTTCCTCCAATTCCAGTACTGTTTTTCCCCACCTCCTATATATGATGTATCACATAAGATGGATCTAATTCTGATTACTGATGTAATAGTTCTAAAGGAACTGATGTTCCCCAAAATAAATAAATCTTTGTGTCTAGACTGCATTCATCCTTGTATCCTACATGGATGTTGAAGTCTTGTGCCCACCTCTTTCCTTGGTGTTTAAGTTATCATTGAATCTTTCTATACTACCTCTGGATTGGAAAACTAACCATATCATTCCAATATTTAAGAAAGGTAGAAAGGCCCTTGCTGAAAATTATTTACCTATTAGCATGACATCAGCAGTTGTTAAGGTTCTTGAAAGAACAATCAACTCCACAGTTCTTAGACATCTTGAAGCAAATAATCTCTTGCACAGCTCACAGCATGTTTTTGTTTTGGTAGATCTGTTGGTACTAGTCCCCTTGAATCATATGACCACATCACTAAGTTACTTGATACTGGTGTGTCTGCTGACATGATTCTGCTTGACTTTCTAAAGTTTTCAACAAAGTTTGTTACAAGCAACCTCCAATTAAATTACATGGAGTCAAGCTTGAGGAGAAATCCCTGCCCTGGATCCTTGATTTTCTTTATCTGCAGTCTCAATGTGTGCAGTTATTTTATGACTCTGGTATCTGTATTCTTTCTTCCTCTCAGCATGTTTTGAATGGGGTTTTTCAGGGTGTTTTTTGGGTCCTACACTATTTAATATCTTCATCAATGGTGCTCGTTCCACTATCAGCAGTAAATCAACACTATGCTGATGACCTGAAGCTGCTTGGACCTGCAAAGATCATGCCCTTCTACAAAATATTCTTTGACTGCTTTGTCAATAGGCTGAGGCTTGGTTTCTTGAATTCAATTCTGCCAAGTATCATGCCATTCACTTTGGTAAAATGAATCCATATTGCTCTTATTTTTTTTCTCAGGCCAACCACTCTCCTCTGTAAACGATGAGTAAGATCTTGAAGTCACTATTGACAATGAACTAAAGTTCAGTGCTCATGCTAAGAAGTTTGCTGCTGGTGCTAGTTCAACTCTGGGGCTGATTAAGAATACTCTTTCCATTTGATCCTTTAAAATCATCAGTATTCTGTATAAGGGACTTGTTCATCCCAAGCTTGAAGTTGGAATGTCTCCAGCCTCCCCTAATTTAATAGATAACATAAAAGTTTTGGAAGATGTGCAGAGATGTGCCACCAAAGTGATGTCTGACATGTGGGAGCTTTCCTACCCTGTAAGACTAGCAAAGCTGTAACCCCCAACACTCATATATTGAAGAAACAAAGGTGATGTCATTCTAGCCTACAAGTTAATGAGGGCTAATACTGCCCCAGTATTATTTCCTACTGTTGGTCCTAATTCAAGAACTAGAGGTCATCAACTGAAACTTGTAAAGCAGTCTACCCTATCCAGAGTCTATATTCAATTCTTCTCCTCAAGAATCATCAGCAATTAGAATAAAATCTCTGAAGAAACAGTTACTGCTGAATCTTTTGACATTTTCAAATGAAGGCTGGATGCTGACAGGTACTTTAGAGAGTGTAAACTCCACTTGGTCACTAGAACATTGTAAACAACTTAAATCATCAACTCTGGATTTTCACATGAAGTCCTTAGATTGCTCCAAGCTGGAATTTAAGGTAATGCACCATTAAGGCCGTTGAAAAGAAGACACTATAAAGTTCCGAAAAAATAATTTTTTAAAATATTAAAAAATTGTTTGGAAATATCGTTCCTAAAAGCAATTCACTTTATCTTAACCAACCCCATTGTCCTAATGTGCAAATATATATCCCAAATTATATATTTCCCATGCATTTTCTCATATTTTGACTTCATTGATGTTGCTTCTCTGGAGTTAAATCTATTTGAACAAAAGAGTTGTTATCAAGAAATAGAAAACTGCATGGGAATATATAACTTGGGCTATATATTTGCACACTAGAGAGAAGGGGTTAGAGATGAAATCCAGTGTAGCACTTTTTGGAGTGATATAAGTAAGTATTTTGTGAGTTTCAAAGTTGTTTTTAGACTTTGTAGTGTTTCCTCCTCAATAGCCCCAATTGTACATTGATACTGCTAGAAGGCATGACTGCATTGATTTAATTAAGAAATACATTATTACTGTTATATATAGGACCATCAGGGGAGGGGGGCTGTTGTATACATTTGCAAGTAAATTGATAAGTCTATTTAGAAGCAGCATACACAAAGGAATGAAATTTGTATGTTCACCTTGTTTGTGTGTCAATTATTGATTCTCGTATGTAACCTTTTTGAAGATTATATCATGAATTTGCAGGGACAGCAGTATCCAGTATACATCTTTCAGCAAATAAATTTGCCAATTCTCCAATACAAATAATGAGGTACTATACAGCTACTGGTGGGTAAAAATATGAATTTTACCTTGAATAAGGATAGTAGACTCATACTACTAGAATCAAGAAATCATTATATCATTATAGAGTGCATGCATTTGGGATTTAGAAAGTTCATAATTTCTATGAAAACATTCAAACCCCTAGCTTACTGATAAATCATTACAGCACCAAGTTGTATATGTTTAACACATCTGCATATACTGTTCCTCTTCCATCCCAAGTTGCTCCAAGCTTTTGTTTGTTGTAATTGTTTTTTAAAGTTTTTTTCTTTAATTTGAACTTTTTTTTATATACAAATAGTTGGATATTTTAGTGTCTTGGGTTTCTTTTTCTTCTTAAAAAGCACCTGGGATCCTAAAAGGGCTCCTTTCGGCTTTCAACTGCACTTTTTCACTCAATATTCTCAAAATCACAACCTCTCAAAGCACATGTAAATTCATTAACACATCGATTGCCTCTCTGTAAAATTTCTTTTCAATGGAAGCTGTTAAAGGAGCATCCACAATCAGGTTAATATCTAGTGGAAGTTTAAATTTTTGAGATAGAGTATGCAGTTTATAAATTCCAGGAGTACTTGCAGTGCATTTGAAAAGAAAGTGTTGCAAAGTTTCTTCAGTCAAGTTGCAGAGCCTATAATTTGGGTCACTATGCTGCTTCCATCTGTCTTCTTCTCGTCTCAGTATCACTGCTAACCTTTTTCTTTTAAAGTAGGCTCGATTTATTTCTGGCTTTATGGTGGCAAGCCAGTGCTACGTATTTCAATATTAGATAGAGAATCGAGCTGTTCTCTTTTCTCCTGTAAATCAGTGTCCTTTGTGTCCCAGGTTAAGGTTGTCATTGGTTTAAGAGCAATTCTGAGAATCCGAGAAGATTGCTACTTTGCTGAAATAGGAAGGTAAATTTTTGACCACCTTTAATGAGCCAACTATTGCTGCCAGTTGAGCCATCAAAACTGAGGAGTCCAGTGGGAGAGGCTTTTGAATGGACAGAGAGGTGTGTGGAATCATTGCTGCCGCGGCAGGTTTATTCCCTACTAGGGATCCATCAGTATAAGTGTGCAGATGATCTTTAAACTCTGTATTCTTTTTTCTGAAAAATTCAGCCATAATTATTTGATGTGGGATATTCTGCTTTTGTCTTGTATAAACTCTAGGCTGACATTTGGTTGGCGAAACTTTCATGGAGGAGGAAAGAATACAACCTGAATTTTATCCAATGACCAGTTTGGACAATGCTGAAAAAGCTTGCCACGATGCAATCCCGATCTTATTCTGCTGCCAAGTGCTCCCATGACAGAGAGTGAAAACAGGGTATTGAGACAATTCCTGCTAGTTTCCTTGTGCAATCACTAGAAGTGTGTGGGTACAAGCCAAGAGCCAGTTGGAGTTTCCCATTTTTACAAGTTTTTTTATTGGTATTGCCATGACTAACTATCCCATACTCCATTTTTGGCCTTATATATTGTTTGTAAAAAGTACCCAATACAGTTGGTGAGTTTCCCCATTTTGTAGAAGCAAGTCTATTTAGAATACAATCCTTTTTAGGCAGACCTCTTTCGTCACCTCTGCTTGTTTATTCCAAGTCCATCGATGATCTATTTTCTATCCCAGTAATCTGCATTCTTTGACTAAATCAAGTCTCTCTCCTCCAAAACTTTAGTTTTTGTTTGACCCTGTGATAATTCGAATCAACGTATAAATTTTGTATGAAGATGGCTATGGCTTTGATTTTTACATGTTTAGTGCCTTGGATTTTATTATGACAAGACCGGCAGCTGATTGGCATGACCGTGTTAGGCATTTGTTAATAAAATTGTTTATCATTATCATTAAATGTCCTTTTTTAGTAAATTTTTAGGTGTAAGGGGTAGTGATCTAAAAGTTATGACCATTCTTGCATATAGCGGTGTTTATTGGGAAATATCCTTATGAATATTTGTCTGAAGTCTCAGTGTTGGAGAAATTTGGAAATAGTAGAAAAAATGTTTGTTTTGACATTTCACATGCCCTCTGCCTCTCTGTCTTCCTACTTAAAATATTTTAGCTACATATTTCAAGGGTTGATTCTTCAATAGGTCATGAAAACAGCTTATCTTGCCATCTTTCTTTGTCCTGGTGGGTGCCACCAGGACAAAAGGTGTTTCTTTTTCCAAAGATCTTTTATCATAAAATGAATTGTGTATGTGTTTAGGGATGGTGCTAGGAGCTATGATTGATCCCCTAATTGCTGCTTGGTTAGCTGAGACCCTTTCATGCCAAAACCTTGAAATTGTTATACAAAATTCATGATATTTTTAACTAAAATTCTAAGATCCAAATTTTTGAAAAAAGTTCAAGCTCCATAGAAAAAATGAAAGCTTTTATATATGGTTGAAAAAATAGAAAATATATATATACGGGAATATATACGGGAAATTATACGGGAATATGAGCATGGAATGTTTGTTTTTTTATGTGGGGATCTGTAAGACATGGCTTTGAAAAGTGTGAGTAAATATGTTTTATCATTGCTAAGAAAGAAGGAGGGTTGGCACCTGATTCTCATATTTTTCCTTCCAAAAGCATTTCGTTTTGTTTAGGCCTTTATGACAATACTCTATTTTGTATTGATTGATTTGTTGTTGCTTTCCTTTTTTCATTCTTCTTATCGTCAGTGAACCTAAACAGCAACATTCAAAAATACTGATTTACTGTTTTGCAATTTTCTAATTAGTTTCCTTTTTATCAGTAATTTTACAGGCACAAGCATTGTCAGGAAATGTCCCTTGGGAACCACCACCAAACCAAAAGTTATTTTTATGTTTGGTGAACATGGTCAAAGTTTCCTTACAACAACCGGCATCGAAACTCAGCCTGAATTTTTCCAGACGTGGCTAGATCCACCACACTGTTGTATGGTATTTAAATTGAATATTTATGATACATATGATATAGATGTGGCTTGTCTCTGAGAGAACATGACGTCATATCCTAGAAAAATAACTGTCACTGTTACGTCGCTCTTAACTTTCCTATTTGAAATAACCGAATTGGGTAAAAGCCTAGAAATAGGGCTATTGAGAAAACATACTAAGAAGATGAATTTCTACTTTATATATAAAATACTTATATATATATATATATATATATATATATATATATATATATATATATATATATATATATATATATATATATATATATATATATATATATATATATATATATATATATATATATATATATATATATATATATATATATATATATATATATATATATATAAAAAAAATATATATATATATATATATATATATATATATATATATATATATATATATATATATTCTATATTGGGATATAGAATAGGTTTTTATTTCCTCGTTTTCTATATTGGGAATAGTAGATTGTTTGCGGCTTCAACTTGGGTACGTTGATTATATGATCGAAAACATACTAAGAAGATGAATTTCTACTTTATATATATATATATATATATATATATATATATATATATATATATATATATATATATATATATATATATATATATATATATATATATATATATATATATATATATATATATATATATATATATATATATATATATATATATCTATATATATACATATATATATATATATATATATATATATATATATATATATATATATATATATATATATATATATATATATATATATATATATATATATATATATATATATATATATATATATATATATATATATATATATATATATATATATATATAATAAATGAAACACTTAAATGAAAAATACGCTTAAAAACAAGTTATTTTTTTGTTTTAATTTTTTCGACTGAAAGCAAAGAACAGCAATGCAACTTAGAACTAACAGACATTAATCCATATAGCTCGTATGTGGGAGACAGGTGCTGCCCCTTCGTCGGCCCTCTCTCATTGCGCAAACATGGACTATGTGACAGCATTGAAGAGGTAAATATTGGGATTTTCGTTGTTATTCAATTCCCAACCTCAGAAGGTCTAGGGCTAGTATTTAATCTGAATGAATATTTCTTAGTGATGTTTGTAATCCCAAGATTATAAATAGAAATTCCTAGCTACAGTTGATGGCAGCACTTTAGGCCCATAGGGAAGTCATTCTTCGGATCTCTAATTTTGTTATTACTATTATTATACGTATTTGTTAAATAAAAAGCCATCGGGCTATAGAAAAAAAAACAGAACATGAACATAACAAAACCAACAAAAACACTCAAATAAATTAAAAAAACGTACTTATATATGAATCTTCACGAAAATATTAAGAGATACATCTTTCACGATGTATCAGCCCTTCATCATTATACTTAGCCGATTATATTATCCTTATTCCTTAATGTCATTTTAACTCGGGATCCTGCAATCCTTTCCTCACACCTTCTATCTGCCAACACTAACAAAAAACACTCATGTCTCAGATCCGCCAATTCCTTATAATTCCCTATAAAATGAAAAATATCCTCATCACCTTCCCCAAACATCGGACAAGGGACTGGGTTAACACTATGACCCCTAAATTTCCTCTCTCTGTCCCCAATATTAATCGACCCTCCCCTTAAATTCAAAATCCATTTTATTTCTTCCCCTTTCAACCCCAACTTAAAATAAATTTTCTAACTATACTATGCAAAGTAAAAACCTGCTCTATTGTACCCCCTTCTTTTCTAAACCCGCCCTGCTCCTCTATTAATTTCCCTAATTCTTCTGGACATTTACTTAGCCGACTATCTACTATCTTACAAAAAATATTCCTAACTATGGGAGAAATCTGGGTCAGTTGGTAATTTGAGAACTCTTGGCTTTTTCCTCTTTTATATAATGGTGCTGCTAATAGATGTTGTCCATTCTATTGGCCAGCTGCACAATAAAAATATGTGGCTGAAAACAACAACTAAAACGCGTATGCATACTTCTTTTGCCTTTTTCCATACTCATAGTGGAATTCCGTCTCTACCTGTAGCTTTTTCTTTAGCTGATTTCTTAGCCTCCCATATCTCCTGTTCCGAAATTAGTGCTATCAATTTTGTGTCTCCTTCTGTCAAGGGTCCAAAAGGTATAATTTCTAGTAAAATGTTTTGGAGATCTTCTTCCATTCGGTTTCTGTTTACCGATTGTCCTTAGGTGCTGTTTGTTCCCACTGTTCAGGTTCCAAAGAACATGTCTTGTGTGCCTCTCCCTTCAGCGACCTATGTACAGCTTTCCAGAATTGATGTTTATCTTTTTCCCTGAATTGTTTAATAAGTACCACTTTCTATTCTCTCAGTAAATTCTTAAATTAATTTCTATTCCTTGCGGTTGGGATGAGCGTACTTTCCTCAGGCTCTCTTGTACAATGAGTCGAAGACTCACACTCGTAATCAAAAAATATTTTCGTCGATTTCTTCTCTTTGTTTAGTTCGCATATCTGCCTCAGCGAGTCTTCTAAATTACATACTGCTTCACTTACTTTGCCTACTTAAACTGACTCAATAATCTTCTCCATCTCTTTCTCTAAATTTTTGTTTCCTACATTAACCTTAAATAAATCTTCATCATAAATATCTACTATACTCTCTATTTTTATATTTTTTCTTAAATCTAGTACACTATTTTCCAAAATTTGTTCTATAGCCTTATTTTTCCGTCGACGATCTTCCACTTTGATCTCTAACAGTGGTGGGAGCCAACTATTTCCAGAACCTCAAAATCCGCACAGCACGACAAGAGACAACCATCAACTAAGATATAGTCAATTAAACTTTGGTTTTTACTCGACTAACGTGTAAACTCTCCTATCCCTTTATCCTTTCCAACCTTCCCATTACCCAGAATCAAACCATACTCCCCACAAAAATGTAAAAGCTTACTTCCCCAAGTGTTCTTTCTCCTTCCCTTGCCTTTGTATGCCTTCCCCTTGAATTCTCCAAACTTTCTTCTTTTTGAATTTGAAGGATCTGCAAAATTAAAACCGTCACAAGTTTCACGTTCTTCTAAAATTTGGCCGTGTACGCGTTATAATCCCCCATCAATATAAATCCCATACGCGGGTAGTTCAAACGTAGAGCTGCCATTTCCTCAGACAGAAGTTTCCAAGTATCTTCGTTTGAATGTGAGCTAGACTGAGGCGGTAAATATACGGAACCTAACATAATATACATTACTGAGCACTTTAAACGAAGCATAATCCACACAACATTCTCAGATTTACTAGGTAGCCTTTTAACTGAAGCAAACGTTCTTTCTTTCACGAACGCAGGTAGGCCCCCGTACGTTCTATTATTTCTACTTTTTTGCTGCGTGCTTTGAACTCTTCACATCCCTCAATATTCACACTTTACCACGTCTCAGCAAAACCCAAAACGTCAAAATTGTTTTTTTGTTTAATCCTTTCTAACTTTTTACTTGTGAGACCTCGAATATTCCAATGACCAAACAAAAAACGTTCAAATTGTTTCCCATGGCCCGCCAGTTCCTATTTTTCACTGTTTTTTCTATCATTCTCCCTTCTTTCCGCCTTACTTAGCTCTTGTTCTACACTACTATTGAGGCTTAGATCTCGTTTATTCGAGTTCTGATAGTCGTTATCTTCGCCCTCGCTCTCAAAAGCTGATCGAAATTCTAACACAACAGTCTCTATTGACAAGGATCTTATTCTTGTGTCTCCTGATTGAGACCGTAAACTGCTTGTTCATTCCCTGGGAGTTCGATATCTCGTTCCCTCCGCTGGATTGTTTGCGGCTTCAACTTGGGTATGTTGATTATATGATCGCACAGTGCCAGTTTGTAGCGATGGAAAAATAGTATTTGTAGCGATGAAAAAACTGGCTGGCTATACTAAATGTGGTACTAAATACTGACCGTGTCAAAGGCGATATTATGCCCAAAGGTCGTAAACTTACACCTTGTAATTTCTCCGATAGCGCCGCTTATAGCGCTGAAGATTATGCAAACAAGGCCTACGCCCCCCTCAATTATTGAGCTAAAATAAAATGTACAGCCATGTAAACGTGACCTCTTTCTCTTGAGCTATCTGGAAATCCGATTCTCTGGGAACGTTACCTTGGAGATTTTGCAAACTAATTACCTATTGTTAGGTTAGATCCAGACACATAAAATGAAATAAACACAGATACAAAAAGCAATAGATTTATTGAAACTTACATATTTAGGTGAATAGCAGTGGGTCACTCCAAATGAAAATAACGGTGACTAAGATACACCATGACAGAAATTAAGACTTCTATCTGAATGTTCCTGGTTCTATATTACGAATATTTTCAAAGAGCACTTCTACCCCACTATCAAACTTAGCTCGTCTGTCCTGCGCTGTAAGAACTGGCTCACCATTGGCCCGAGTGGACCAAGGATGTGTACCCTTCGTGCAATAAATTGTTTTAATTATTTCTGATGATTCAAACGTTCACACGGCTCTTATAGTTTAAACTTCCTTAGAAATATTGTACGTAGCATCTTTTTTTATTACTCACTCTCTTAGTAAAATATGAGGCTTGGATAGCGCTGTTCTTTTTCCGGGGGTGACTGCTCTTTTTCTCTTTTCTGTTTAATGACTTTTTATTTTTGAAAATAGATTTAACTTAATTATAGGAAGTCGGAATTATGTTTAAAAAAAAGAAACTGGTATTTTAAATACATCGCTTTTTACTCGCGGCATATAATACCCTTCCCATCAATTAATGACGTCCCGTCATTAGCATTTGCTTGCCTTTGGGCTTTTAAAATGTTCGCCATTTATTCACTATTTGTTCAACATAATTATTTTATATTTATGTTATGGCTTAATCGGGGGTCCTACAAATCTTCTTTATTACTTTTCTTATTTTGTTCTACGTCTCTATCTAAAATTCGTCTACCGGACTAAGATCATTCATGGTTCTAGGCCAGCTACTAAAGATTCTTTTTTCTAAATCTAACACTGATTACTTTTACATTTCCAACAAGGTTGGGGCTATTCTACCTTTACATAAGTTTTTTTTTGAATTCACATCTTACTAGGTTTTTTTTGCTGTCTATCTAGCTCACTACTTTCTATCTACTCTACATTAAATGAATATCTCGAAAACGCTACATATAGATATCTGATCATATAAAACTACATACAAAAATGATTTAAAACGTGTAATATTTTGCTTACTCTGTTCACTAGTAATTTTAAAACACTTTCCCTGGATATATTTGCTACGCAACGTTAATGATAGGATATTGAGATTTTTGAGTAATCAAGGTTATTCAGAAGTAACATATGTAAGCTCACATCTATTTCATAACCTTCAAGTCTTTAGTTCACTCAATCCTTCTGTTGTAAATTATTGTCTTTCACTCTTTTTGTCTTGGCAAAAATTTTGAAGCATTTACGTTATGGTTTCTTCATGGTACAGTTCGAGCCTGATTGTGTTCACACGATAAGTTTTCTCTAATTGTCAACTGGGAAATGATGATTCCCACTACAGGTTTTGGCATATGCTATCGGGGTTCATTCTCACCTGCCTTTTTTTTATAGTTCATAGGGTGCCTTATCATTAAGGGGTCGCACACTGGGAGTGCGTTTATTTTCTTCTCAGCATATCATTTTTAGGATATTTTGAGGCACATAGATAATGTATTCTCTCGTAAAATTGTTCATTTGTGCCTTTTATAAAATTGTTAGCTCATGGCTTGCGTCGATTAACCTTTGCGGTGATTCCTAGGTAAATCACGGGGGATTTGAAGTTTGGATTTGGAACGGGTTGACATCAAACTATAGTGGCTCTTTCAACATATTGTCTTTAACTTCAACTTCAAATATCTTCAAATATCATTTAACTTCAAATATCGTTAAATATCATTTAACTTCAAATATCATCACTATACAGTCAAATGATTCTGGGGTCCATAATGATTATCAAGTGCGATATTTCTGTATTTATATTTTGTACTGATCAATGGGGTTCTCAGAATTAATCTTAAAATTTTCTTTAACTTCAAATTCAAATATCTTCAAATATCTTAAAATGTCATTTAACTTCAAATATCGTTAAACATCATTTAATTTCAAATTTCATCACTATACAGTCAAATGATTCTGGGGTCCATAATGATTATCAAGGGTGATATTTCTGTATTAATATCTTGTACTGATCGATGGGGTTCTCAGAATTTATGTGATTATATAGTTCGATAATGCGCTGGATACTAAGATTCAAATATAATGTTACCTGATACGTAATATGGTTCATGGTCGAAGAAACAACGATCAAAGGTAACTGTTGTTTTCATAAACGAAGCTGGGATGAAAATTGCCTGGAGTCTATGGTGAGTACTCTTCGTTGCTTGAGAATTGATGAAAATAGATGCTACTAGGTTGTATCTGTGCTTGGCGACTCATTATAATGCTCAATGTTCAATGTGTCCATCCACTTCCAGTAATAAAAATAACGAGGCAGAATAACATGTCCTTTCAAGTAAATACTCATAGCACAAATAAGTCGCATATTAATTGGGTACATGAATTTTACGCTCCGAGACAGAGTTAAATAAATATACTAATATTGGTACTCACAACGAATTTTTTTTTTTAATAAAACGACATAATTCCCATTGGGAAATCTAAAGCAGAGATGTCTTCAAATTTGTTTTGAGAACGGAAACATCGATAAAGGGCTTATATAATTCTTCAATACTTATTAAATAAACATAATTTACCCTACATTATTAAGTTTGAGGTCTAATTTTACAACATTTTTCATGCCTGCATTGTTCACGCACGTCCGTGCTGTTTAAGAAACGCATGTTGCAGCGTCATAACCACACGGTTTTACGTAAACGATACTACAATGAGGGAACAAGACATAACAAGGACGAGTGGAGACCTCTATACCCACTCGTTTTCTAATGTCTTCCCTATTTCTTGGCTTAGACGTTCTCATGGGGCTCCGGGTTTTACCTCTGCATTTCAGCCGTTTCCCCGTGTTCTTCTCTTGGTTTTCGTCTTCTTAGTCTTAGGATTTTTCCGTAATTAAAAATCAATAGGGTTTATATGGTCAGGGAGGTTGCGAATACGAAACATACGGCCAATAGTATGTTCCACCAGAAATTGGTTGAGAACAATCCGTATCTATTATCCACATACGTTAATCTTTGGTCTTCATTTGTAAATAGGGGAATCTGCGAATCTAATGCTTCTCTTATTTTTGTAAGCCTTATTGTCCCTTTATTCTTTTCTATTTTTGACCATATCGAGGTTTTTATTTCCTCGTTTTCTATATTGGGAATAGTAGATTGTTTGCGGCTTCAACTTGGGTACGTTGATTATATGATCGCACAGTGCCATTTGTAGCGATGGAAAAATTAGTATTTGTAGCGATGAAAAAATAGACTGAATATACTTAGTGTGGTACTAAATGCTGGCTGCGTCAAAGGTAATATTATTCCCAAAGGTCGTGAACTTACACCTTGTAATTTCTCCGATAGTACCGCTTATAGCACTAAAGATTGTGCAAACAATGCCTACGCCCCCCTCAATTATTGAGCTAAAATAAAATGTACAACCATGTAAACGTGACCTCTTTCTCTTGAGCTATCTGGAAATCCGATTCCCTGGGAACATTACCTTGGAGATTTTGGGAAATCTAAAGCAGAGATGTCTTCAAATTTGTTTTGAGAACGGAAACATCGATAAAGGGCTTATATAATTCTTCAATACTTATTAAATAAACATAATTTACCCTACATTATTAAGTTTGAGATCTAATTTTACAACATGTTTCATGCCTGCATTGTTCACGCACGTCCGTTCTGTTTCAGAAACGCATGCTGCAGCGTCATAACCACACGGTCTCACGTAAACGATACTGTAATGAGGGAACAAGACATAACAAGGACGAGTAGAGACCTCTACACCCACTCGTTTTCTAATGTTTTACCTGTTTCTTGGCTTAGATGTTCTCATTGGGCTCTGGGTTTAACCTCTGCATTTCAGCCGTTTCCCCGTGTTCTTCTTTTGGTTTTCGTCTTCTTAGTCCCAGGATTTTTCCGTAATTACAAGTCAATAGGGTTTATATGGTCAGGGAGGTTGCGAATACGAAACATACGGCCAATAGTATGTTCCACCAGAAATTGGTTGAGAACAATCCGTATCTATTATCCACATACGTTAATCTTTGGTCTTCATTCGTAAATAGGGGAATCTGCGAATCTAATGCTTCTCTTATTTTTGTAAGCCTTATTGTCCCTTTATTCTTTTCTATTTTTGACCATATCGAGGTTTTTATTTCCTCGTTTTCTATATTGGGAATAGTAGATTGTTGGCGGCTTCAACTTGTGTACGACAGGTTGATCGCCTTGAAGTTATTTTGGGACTTAATATCTTTGTGCTCGTGGTAATTAACGGCGTTCGGACGGTTGACTCTTTGGTTACAAGTCGACACCCTTGTTTAATGGTTATCGTAACCACATTTTGTAACAGTAATTCTGTTTCGTAACTTGTGTCTTTTCTTTCTGTTTTATAATAACAAGACAAAGTTCCGACAGTTTCCTTTGGAAGTGAAATCATGGTAGTGTTCATAAATATGAACATGATCAGCTCATAATTAGACTATTCTGTACTGGTAGTTGTTTTTTTGATTTTATAAAGCTGTCAGATGGAAGGGTATAGCCTACTGAATTGCATAGTTGAAAAACTAAACTTCTTTTCAAAATACCCGACACTCCGAACTAGTCGTGTTTACTTCAGCTAATAAAAACAAATTCGCTCTATTAAAATATACTGAAAACTGGCGGAAATTTGTACGGGTATAATGGGGGTGAAGAAATATAGGTTTCAACAGGAAATCTCTTTAGTAGTCACTATATCAGAATTGGATAATTTAATGTACATGTTGCTCAAATAAATTTGGCATAAACTAAAAAAAAGGGAGAAACAGGAAAAAATTGACAAAAATAAACGTTTTTCGCTAAATGAAGCACAATCTTTTCAAGTTAAACATAAACTTTAGTCTAACTTAAATAATTTATCAGGTTCTAATTAGTTTAATCGAGATAATTGAATTTTAATTAATAACTTATTGAGAAATTATATTTTAATAAATAATTAAAGTAAAAAATTGAGTACGAATTGATTATTAGAATAATTAAATAAGAATTTGACTGATATTTTAAGCAAGAAAAACGAACAAAACGGCAAGTAAAAAAAGGGAGATTAAACACTAAAAACCTAAAAACAGAGCAAAACACGATTCAGATCAAGCTCTATCTATGAATAGTGACAGATTATCTAATTTTTAAGTCAAGTTAGGCATTTTTGATTTACTTTTTATTAATTTTCTTCATAGTTTAATTTTTTTTTTCAATCTTCACGTGAAAGGTAATTTCATACAAATGAACTTAAGAAAGGGGTAGATACCAAAGCAGTACTGCAAAACATACACAAAGAGCCCTGTCTTAATGAGTTTAATAATGGTTGTAGGGATTCTAGATCTTAGAAAGCTCTTATGCCCATTGTAGAGAGGAGATTTCGCCTCGTCTTAATCCATGTATAAGACCATTAGTAAAGATATCACCGTCATCACCTTGCAGTCTTCTTATTGGTAGAAATGAAACGATTAGTAAATTTTTTTTTTGTTTTTGATGACATCAATCTTTGTTCGGACATGGGTCGATTTTTCATAGAAAATCTGAGGAGACCTGAGTCAGTATAGGTAAGATATAACGTGACTGACTTGCAAAAATATGTCACAAAGATTACAGCACAATGTATGTCATAGATAAACCAATGAAATCTAAGGACATTTGTGTCACAGAACTGTAGAACAGAGGTCTCTCTGTTATTGTATACGTCATAGATATAAACTAATGAAATTAAATTTTTCGCCAAGGAGCTAAAGACATTAATGCCTCTGTTTCTCTTTGAAAGTAATGTTTAACACAGAGCTGTAGGACAGCATACGTCATAGATATAATATAATGAAATTAAAAAGTTTTTTTTTTCGCCTCGGAGCTATAAGAATGTAAACTCTCTGTTTCTCTTTCAAAGCATTCTGATCCAAAACACGAAAACTTAACTAGCTCACAGAAGTTTCTATTCAACCTTTAAGTATTGCTTTGACTGGCCCTGATTGGGATAAAAATACTAATTTCTTACACTTGAAGGACTGAGAAATATCCCCTCCTACGGTCGTTTACACACAAAAAAAAACTACAAAAACAATAATGGGCCGTGAGTTCCTCCCCAGGCTTCCCAAAAGACGTGGTCCAACGCCAGTTGTCGTTCTTATTCGACCATGATCTTCCTACCTTTGGTTATTTTCTGTTCCAACCTTTCTCTCTGATCACCAGTGTTTTGACATTACTCGGATTAGTATTATTTTTTTTCATTAATATTGACTTGGTTAACTTTACTTGCAAACTGTTAAATGTATTATGGTGGATCATAAGTTGATTTTTATAAGGGATTTGAAATTTGTCTTTATATTAATTAGGGATATTTCCATCTGTCAGGTTTTTTAACCGTTCTGCCTGACTGTGTCGTTATTTTCTCCTCTGGTTCTTGCGGTTTTTTGTTTTTCGGTTTTTCTAGCGAAATCAGGTAAAACTTTTTGTATTGTTTTTTCAAAAATTATTGCCCTTTTAATCTTGTTTCCTTCGCGTGTGCAGCTGCTGAAGTCGGTTTTGATTTCCTTATTTCTTTAACTACTATATGGTCTGATTCACCGTCAGACTCTTCGGAACTGGTTTCCGACGAATCCGGATTGAAACTTTTAGAGGTAGCACTTTTTGAGGTATCACCTGCCCTTCCTTCGTAAATTTCTACTCCTCTGGAAGTAGAAGGTTTATTCTCTAAGTCCTCGCCTTGAGTTCTCAACTCGGGAGATTTGAACGATTCTTGAGAGCTTTGGGAGGAATCAATAGTTTTTGTGGGGTTCCTCCACTGTTTGAAGGCCATGTCCTCAGGGGGATGGGGCATTCTTTGCACTAAGGTTTCCCTCCATGAAGTCCAT
This sequence comes from Artemia sp. Qi Xiang Cuo, assembly GCF_049724085.1. NCBI lineage: Eukaryota > Metazoa > Arthropoda > Branchiopoda > Anostraca > Artemiidae > Artemia > Artemia sp. Qi Xiang Cuo. The sequence continues at coordinate 21,230,513 of NC_142809.1, read as the reverse complement.
TGTTTAGGTTTGACCTTGGACGCAGTTATATCATGATATTGACCTTGCTGGTCATCCTTGGGAGTTTTATTCTCGGGCAATGTACTTTGACTCGTTTTTATTGAAAAATTTATTAAATCCATAGCTTCTCGCAGGTTTGTTTTAGTTAAATCTTTGGGAGTTTTCTTTACAGTAATACCGGGGGGTTTCTACAGCTCTGTTTAATTCCTCCTGTAAAGACAGGGGCCTTTCAATTGGTGTTGCAGGGGAAACCAAATCGTCTGGAAATCTTTTGGGGGGACAAGGGGTCGAAATTCTATCGGGGAAAAATTGGGTTTTTGGAGATATCGTATAATCTAAATCTCCTGCGCTCGCCGATGAATAGCTTTTTGGATCTTTTGGTGTTTTTATTTCAGGAAAAAATCCTGGTATTAGGGATTTTTTCTTAGGAACAACTAGATTTTTCATTGCTAAAAATTCTTCAAAGTTTTACTCATCACAGTCATCTTAAAAATAATCTTGTTTAAAATTTAAGGGTTTTAGCTCTGCCAATCTTGATTTAGGTTGCTCATTTTCCGAATCTGACGAATCAGTAGAGGAGGGATGTGATACCCATCTTTCCGGAAATTTGGCTCTTTTTATTCAGCTAGCATGTGCCTGGTAAGTTCTTCCGCTATCGGGGTTCTCCATTTTAAAAGTATAATCGTTATCGTACCTTTTGATTATTCTGTACGGTCCAGAATATTTGTTGGAGAGTTTTTTTCCTTCCGTTTTTGCTTCGTTCTTTAGGTAAACGCAGTCTCCTACTTTGAAATCTATACTCCCCTTGACTTTGGGTTGGTTTCTTAGCTCTTGGTTTGTTTTACATTTTTCCAACTCTTGCTTAACTATTTTATAAGTTTTCCTCATCCTATTTATGAAATCTTATTTGTAATCTTCTGAGCTACTATAATACTGCCGAGATTCAATAATCTCATTATACGGGATTCTAAAATCACGACCAAAAAGTAAATAAGATGGATTATCTTTAGTTGATTCTGAATAAGCAGTGTTGATTACGTTAGTTAAAAAAGGTAAGAATTGATCCCAGTCGTTCCTATTGCCTTTTGTATAAATACTTAATACGTTCGAAAATATTTTATGCCTATTTTCTATTTTACCATTAGCTTGTGGGTGGTAGGGACCTGTCACCATTTTCTCTATATTAAGAAAACTCATTAAATATTTTGTTACCTCTGAAACAAAATTGCTACCGTTATCACTCAAAATTTTATTAGGAATGCCAAATTTTAAAAATAATTTTGCTAACGCCTTACTTGTGGCATAAGCACCTTGATTTTTTAATGCTTTTGCAAAAGTAAATCCGGAAAAATTATCTATAACCGAAAGAATACGGGCATGGCATCGGCTGGAGATAGGCAAGGCTCCACTTGTTCCGTATAAGTCAAATGAAGTGATACCGAAGGGGTACTTTGGTATTGAAACCCGTCCCATTGGAGCATTAGGATAAGCTGGAGGGATTTGTCTTAAGTTACATGCTTCGCAGTTGCTTACAAATTCTTTAAGTTTTGTCATTGCCAACGGCACGTAAAAATACTGTTTTAACTTATGGAACGTTTTCATAACTCCTAAATGCCCACCTGTATCTGAATGAAAATATTCAAATGCAGGCACTATTAAGTTTTGTGGTAGTACAGGTATTACTGAGGTTTGGTTTCTATTTGTCTCAGCAGTCACGATTCTACATAGTATTTCTTCATCAAGATCATGGCAAAAATTATCTATCTCTTTTCTAAGAGTTTTGAATTTATCCTGTAACGCATCATTATTCACAAATAATCGATTAGTGCTACACACATTTCGTCCTTTTTTTGCTTTCTTTTTATATTTTCCAAAGACAAGGGACGATAGTTAATCTTATTTTCTTTTACCGTGTGTTTGACTTTGTTTTTCTTACATCCATGTTTGCTCTTAGCATTTATAGCGTTAACTTCATTTTGCTCAGTTTCCGGCGGAATATTTTCTGGGTATCTACTCAAAAAGTCACAAGCTGCATTTTGTTTACCTTTTAAATGTTCAAATTCGAAATCTAGGTCTTGAATTTTCATAATCCATCTAGCTAGAATGCCCGTGGAATTTTTAAATGTGCGCAGATATTGCAAGCTTTTATGGTCTGATCGTAGTATAAATTTTCTACCAATTAAATAATGTCTAAATTTGTCCAAGTGGTGGATTATACATAATAATTCTAAGTTTGTGGCGGAATAACTACTTTTGCCTTTTGATAAAGTTTTACTCGAATAGCATATAACTTTTTCTATCTGTTTTTGTTTAGGCGTTCCCTCTTAAGGATTAGGGTTTTCTACCGGGATTATTTGCGAAAGAATAGTGCCAATGCCTTTTGAACTAGCATCAGTTGTAACCATAAATCTTGCGTTTTCAGAATCAGGAAGTGACAATATTGGTTCAGAAGTGAGTGCCTTTTTGAGACGGTGTAGGGAAGTTTGAGCTTCCTGAGACCAGGTAATATTATGGGAATTCCCCTTAGTTAATTTCGCGATGGGTTTTGCAATTTGGGAGTAATTGCGTACGAAAATTTTCTGAAGTAGCCAGTAAGGCCTAAAATTACTCTTAATTCTTTCATAGTTCTGGGGGTTTTTCAACACATTTTATTTTATCAGGGTCTGGGGATATCTCCCCTTGTGTTACTACTACTCCTAAAAATTTAATTTTATGTTGAAATAAATTTACTTTCTCAGGCCGGCATTTTAAATTGCCTTGTCTGAACTTCTCGAACACCTTAGCTAATGTCGCTAAGTGTTGTTCAGTGTTTTCCCCCACGCATATGACATCGTCGACAAAATGAATGATATTCTTTAATCTTCTTAACAGGTGCAGTAGGGGTCTACATAGCGCGCTTGAACTTGTTTTCAATCCAAATGGTACCCTTAAGTATTCATATGAACCACATTCAGATGCTGAAAATTCAGTTTTATGGACATCCTTTTCGGCTATTTTCACTTGGTGGTAGCCTTGGGTAAGGTCCAAAGAAGTAAAAATTTTGTTTTTGCTTGAAATTGAGTCAAGAATTTCATCTATTCTTGGTAGAGGAAATATATCGCTAACTACTTGTTTGTTAAGGGCTCTATAGTCTACTGCAAGTCCAAGATCATTCTTCTTTGGTACGAATATCACTGGCGCACTAAACGGACTTATACTAGGGCGCACAATTTCATTTTTTTCTAATTCCTGAATTTTATTTTTTAACCATTCTTTTTGCTTATATTGCACACGATACGGCTGTTTTGGTACGGAATTACCATTCATTCAAATTGAATTTTCATAAAATGGTATAAGCCCGATGTCATCTTCAGATGCAGAAAACATCTTTAAAATTCCATAATAATTCGCATAATTTTTTCTTAAATTCCAAGTCCGTAAGATGATCCATATTAAATTTGTTTAAAGATTGCGATTTAGTTAAAGGATATTCGTTATTTGAAGTTTTAATGCCGTTAACTAGGTTTCTTTTAGAATTTTCTCATGTATTTAAATCATTTTCCGAGATAACTTGGATTTGAACTAAACACGTCCCCTTTTTTATTGTAATTGTATCATTTTCGTGGTTATTAGTTACCCAAATAAAACCTTCTCCTTTGTTATAAAATATAATGTGTTCTTCGCATAACAGATTTTCGGGTATTTCAGATGGGGTCGCAAACCATATTTCTGATTTACAAACCACTGGCTCAATCATCTGTGATATTTGAATTTTTTGCATCGTTTTGGCAGGGACTTTTGTTTTCCTTATCGTGAATCCGTAATATTTCTCTTTATTTTCATTATTTATTAGATTCATACTGGCGCTATGTTGCGCCATTTCGGCATCTTTCGACGTCACGTTGGGTTTTACTATGTTTTTTTATAATTCCGCTATTTTCTTAATTTCGTTTGACCTGTACTGTCACATATCTCCTATTTTTATTTTCGCAGATTCAATACTTTTATTATTTAAATTTATTTCATTCCTGCAATGTCTCTCAGAATAATTGAACAAATTTCCAACTATGCCATGTCCTTTTTGTGAGACATGAGGTTCAAAATATTGCGATATTTTACCACCAGAAATTTTATTTACTGCTACGTTGTCTTCGTAACCTCTGTTATCATTTCTTAAGGTAGAAATGTCTTCCCCTTCCTTAGCCGGGTAGACAAGTCTCTCGTTTGCTACGTCTAATAGTATTCTATTGGACCTTGAAAAATTTGCGCATATAACTGCTTCGTACGGAAGGTTATCGCATATTATAAAATTTGTCTGGAAGATCCTATTGTCCTTTTTTACGTTTAGGCAAATTGAACCCCTTGTATTCAATTTATGGTCTGTCACACTCGTTAAATCGGGATTATTAGGGTTCCTCTGTTGCCTAATATGCAGAGGCAACATGTTAAATACGTATGAGTTTATAATATTTACAGTAGATCCGCTGTCAACTAAGGCCATAAAATAAAGGTTTTCTACACAAAAATCGTTAAATATAGGTAACTGGTAAATACTATCACTACAAGACGGAACCACTATTGTTTGGACCTATTAAAAATTCTGGGCACCCTCTGGGTCCAAGTTATATTTTTGAGGGGCCTGAAACGTTTCCCTGAGGATTTGTTTCATGTGTCGGTGCCTGTAATAGGTATTCAGACGTATGAGGTTCCGTAGGCATATTTAATTGATTTACGTCTGCCTGCCTTTGCCATGTATTATTATGGTAACTTGGGTGTCCTGCGTCAGTGCCGCTTGCTGGCGCTGACTGCCAATGCCGTCGGCTTCCAAAATTTTCATTTCCCATCGGCAAATTTTCGTGATTTCTATATAGCATTCTCGCATTATATTGGCTTTGTCGAATATTTGGGTTTTCAAATCGGTAATTAATTTGTCTATTGGGGGGAGGGGTATAAACATTTTGTTGGTACGCATTGTAAGGTACTGATTGGCGCAATCTTTCCTGGCTATAGCCTAATGCACCACCGGCGCTAAAATTTCTTCTTCCGAACAAATGGTTGCCATAATTTTGCCTACTGCCGACAACAATTCTTGATATGCGGTTGGGGACATAACAACATTCTCTCGCGATATGCCCAACACGCTTACAATTATAGCAGCTTATTACTGTAGGGTTATTTTCGTAAGTCGCTTGTTTGATAGGTTTAAAACGTACTGTTTTCTGCCTAGTGGGTCCTTGCTTTTTATTTCTTTATGGCGCATGGGACTTATCCCTTGAAAACAAATTGGGGAACGCCTGATCGCTCTTGAAGATTAGGTTCGCGTTTGAATCGCCTAGGCTATTTATTTTTGCTTTACTGTGATTTGCGACTATCGTGTCGACTTCGATCAATCGCTCTACCTCCTGAACTGCAACATCCAACGTCTGAATATTTTTGGATATTACCACTCTATATAGTTTTGGGGGTAGCCCTTGCAAAAAGGTAGTTAGTATGGCTTTTTCATACAGTTGCCCCGAACCACTTCCGTATTTTGCCTCTACAGAAATGCGTATGTTATCAAGGTATTCTCTTATATTCTGTGAAAAGTCAAAGCTCACCATTCCGTGTTTTAATTTATTTACGGAACTGGTTTCGATAAATCTATCTTTAAATGCTTTTAACAATTTATCAACCGAATTTATTGGCAAGCTGGCGTCGTCGCCTATAGTATGTTCAATCTGCTTCAAAAAGGTTAAGGCCTGGCGTTTTAATCGTAGCTGGAGCATGTCGAATAACGCTACTAGCTCTGTTTTTCTTAGTTGTACAAACTGGGCCAATTGGATATTAAATTCGTCAATATCTGATTGACCATTGTACTCCGGGATAGATTTCGCTATTTCTATATTTTTCGCGACCAATTTCTGCACTATTAATTTTTCTTCTAAATCTTCAGACATTTTCTTGCGTTTATATCAACTTAAAATAAATTTATTATTTTACTTAACCTATTTTGGGGGAGGCTATTATCTCTTATGAGATATAAGGGGTTTCCTATCGTAGCATAGCGGTTATAGGATTAATTACTTTATTTACATGTCTGTATCTCTCTAATAATTAAATTCAAATTACAAGGTTTATAGCGTAATTAGTCCGCAAGTATTCCTCCAATTTCCGACCGTGCCATTTGTAGCGATAAAAAATTAGTATTTGTAGCGATGAAAAAATAGGCTGGCTATACTAAATATGGTACTAAATACTGACTGCGTCAAAGGTAATATTATGCCCAAAGGTCGTGAACTTACACCTTGTAATTTCTCCGATAGCGCCGCTTATAGCGCTGAAGATTATGCCAACATGGCCTGCGCCACCCTCAATAATTGAGTGAAAATAAAATGTACAGCCATGTAAACGTGACCTCTTTCTCTTGAGCTATCTGGAGATCCGATTCCCTGGGAATGTTACCTTGGAGATTTTGCGAACTAATTACCTATTATTAGGCTAGATCCAGACATATAAAATGAAATAAACACAGATAAAAAAAGCACCAGATTTATTGAAACTTACATATTTAGGTGAATAGCAGTGGGTCACTCCAAATGACAATAACGGTGACCGAGATACAACACGAAAGAACTTAAGAATTCTATCTGAATGTTCCTGCTTCTATATTACGAATATTCTCAAAAAGCACATCTACCACGATATAAAACGTATTCTTTCAATCTTGCACTGTTAGAGCTGGCTCACATTAGTCTCCGGGCGGCTAAGGAGGTAAACCCGTCGTGCAAAAATTTTTTTTATCCATTTCTGCTGATTCAAGCTTTCAAATGGCTCTTACAGTTTAAACTTTCTTGGAAATATCGTACGTAGCATCTTTTTTATTACTCACTCTCTTAGCGATATCTAAAGCTTCGATAGGGCCGTTCTTTGTCCTGGGGTGACTGCTCTTTTTATAGTTGCTGTTTAAGGACTTTTCATTTTTTAAACTAGATTTAACTTAATTAGACGAAGTCGGAATTATCTTTAAAAAGAAGGAATTTTGGTATTTTAAATACATCGCATTTTACTCACGGCACAAGTTTCTCTAGTATGCTTGTAAGGGGTTTCATTAACTATTAACTTCATTCCCTTCCACTTAGGTTTCAGGCTCTTGGTGCGTGCCTCTTGATGTATCGGTTTTAATTTGTTTCTAAACTCTTGTTCTTGAGGTGAATAATCGGGAGTCACAAACACTCGTTCCTGTCCAAAAACTCTGCCGTTATGCAAAGCAATGTCGCTTTGATACGCATTTGAAAACCGAATAAGCATAGGAAGTAATCCCGATTTTGATGGCAATCTGAAAATGTCCTGTAAATTGTGAGGCCGGATATTACTTTGGGGAACCCTTCTTGCAAGATAATGCGCTAACTCTTCTTTGAAAGAAATATCGGCTTTGCTTTCCTGCAACCCATAAATTACTAAATTCTTTCTTCGAGCTTCCTTCTCGAGAATTTGTATACGGGAGTCCTGGAGTGTACTTAATTTCTCTGTGTTTTGGAGTCTTGTTTTTACTGCAGATGTTTCCGATTTTATTACCGCCATTTCAACTCTTAATTCATTTGACAAATGTTGTACTGCCCCGATCGCTGAGTTTTGAGCCTCTTGTAGGCTATTTAGCTTCGAATCCATCACTTGTAACTTTTCGAATAATGCGGGAATCAATGTTAATATAACTTCCGCCATCTCGTAGCCTCATCAATAAGCGAAAAACAGAAACTTACTTGCAAGGGGGGTATATTTATGAATCCTGTTTGCACGTTTACTGTTTCTCAGGTGGGATAACTGGTATTCGAAAGACTTTTGATTTTTTTTTTTGACATTATACTTTATTAATTTTCCAAATCAGAGGCAGAGCTATGGCGTTGCCTAATTGAAGATTTTTGTGCCATGTAGTCAGAAGCAACGCTGTAGCGTTGCCTCTGACTAAAGAACTTTTAGTAAATATAAATCATCAGTTTTCCTGAAAGCCTTCTGAGTTAAAGAAATACCAGAAATAACTCTTATTTTAAGCGACTAAAACAGAACAGAATTCCACAGACTTGTGATTTTTATTTTGACATTATACTTTACTAATTTTCCAAATCAGAGGCAGAGCTATGGCGTTGCCTAATTGAAGATTTTTGTGCCATGAAGTCAGAAGCAACGCTGTAGCGTTGCCTCTGACTAAAGAACTTTTAGTAAATATAAATCATCAGTTTTCCTGAAAGTCTTATGAGTTAAAGAAATACCAGAAATAACTCTTATTTTAAGCGACTAAAACAGAACAGAATTCCACAGACTTGTGATTTTTTTTTTTTTTGACATTATACTTTATTAATTTTCCAAATCAGAGGCAGAGCTATGGCGTTACCTAATTGAAGATTTTTGTGCCATGCAGTCAGAGGCAAGCTATAGCGTTGCCTCTGACAAAAGAACTTTTAGTAAATATAAATCATCAGTTTTCCTGAAAGCCTTGTGATTTAAAGCAATACCAGAAATAACTCTTATTTTAAGCGACTAAAACAGAACAGAATTCCACAGACTAGTGATTTTTTTTTTTGACATTATACTTTATTAATTTTCCAAATCAGAGGCAGAGCTATGGCGTTGCCTAATTGACTATTTTTTTGCCATGCAGTCAGAAGCAACGCTATAGCTTTGCCTCTGACTAAAGAACTTTTAGTAAATATAAATCATCAGTTTTCCTGAAAGCCTTATGAGTTAAAGAAATACCAGAAACAACTCTTATTTTAAGCGACTAAAATAGAACCGAATTCCACAGACTTGTGTGTTTTTTTGTTTTTTTTTACATTATACTTTTTTAATTTTCCAAATCAGAGGCAAAGCTATGGCTTTGCCTAGTTGAAGATTTTTGTATCCATGCAGTCATAGGCAACGCTATAAAGAAATTTTAGTAAATATAAATCATCAGTTTTCCTGAAAGCCTTCTGAGTTAAAGAAATACCAGAAATAACTCTTATTTTAAGCGACTAAAACAGAACAGAATTCCACAGACTTGTGATTTTTTTTTTGACATTATACTTTACTAATTTTCCAAATCAGAGGCAGAGCTATGGCGTTACCTAATTGAAGATTTTTGTGCCATGAAGTCAGAAGCAATGCTGTAGCGTTGCCTCTGACTAAAGAACTTTTAGTAAATATAAATCATCAGTTTTCCTGAAAGTCTTATGAGTTAAAGAAATACCAGAAATAACTCTTATTTTAAGCGACTAAAACAGAACAGAATTCCACAGACTTGTGATTTTTTTTTTTTTGACATTATACTTTATTAATTTTCCAAATCAGAGGCAGAGCTATGGCGTTACCTAATTGAAGATTTTTGTGCCATGCAGTCAGAGGCAAGCTATAGCGTTGCCTCTGACAAAAGAACTTTTAGTAAATATAAATCATCAGTTTTCCTGAAAGCCTTGTGATTTAAAGCAATACCAGAAATAACTCTTATTTTAAGCGACTAAAACAGAACAGAATTCCACAGACTAGTAATTTTTTTTTTGACATTATACTTTATTAATTTTCCAAGTTTTCCTGAAAGCCTTATGAGTTAAAGAAATACCAGAAATAATTCTTATTTTAAGCGATTAAAACAGAACAGAATTCCACAGACTTGTGATTTTTTTTTTTTATATTAAAATTTATTAATTTTCCAAATCAGAGGCAGAGCTATGGCGTTACCTAATTGAAAATTTTTGTTCCATGCAGTCAGAGGCAAGCTATAGCGTTGCCTCTGACTAAAGAACTTTTAGTAAATATAAATCATCAGTTTTCCTCAAAGCCTTGTGATTTAAAGCAATACCAGAAATAACTCTTATTTTAAGCGATTAAAACAGAACAGAATTCCACAGACTTGTGATTTTTTTTTTTTGACATTATACTTTATTAATTTTCCAAATCAGAGGCAGAGCTATGGCGTTGCCTAATTGACTATTTTTTTGCCATGCAGTCAGAGGCAACGCTATAGCTTTGCCTCTGACTAAAGAACTTTTAGTAAATATAAATCATCAGTTTTCCTGAAAGCCTTATGAGTTAAAGAAATACCAGAAACAACTCTTATTTTAAGCGACTAAAATAGAACCGAATTCCACAGACTTGTGTGTTTTTTGTTTTTTTTACATTATACTTTTTTAATTTTCCAAATCAGAGGCAGAGCTATGGCGTTGCCTTTTTTGAAGATTTTTGTACCATGCAGTCAAAGGCAACGCTATAAAGAAATTTTAGTAAATATAAATCATCAGTTTTCCTGAAATCCTTCTGAGTTAAAGAAATACCAGAAATAACTCTTATTTTAAGCGACTAAAACTGAACAAAATTCCACACTTTTGGTTTTTTTTTTGACATTATACTTTTTTAATTTTCCAAATCAGAGGCAGATCTATGGCGTTGCATAATTGAAGACTTTTGTGCCATGCAGTCAGAGGCAACGCTATAGCGTTGCCTCTGACTAAAGAACTTTTAGTTAATATAAATCATCAGTTTTCCTGAAAGCCTTATTAGTTAAAGAAATGCCAGAAATAAGTCTTATTTTAAGCGACTAAAACAGAACAAAATTCCAGAGACAAGTGATTTTTTTTTTGACATTATATTTTATTAATTTTCCATGTCAAAGGCAGAGCTATGGCGTTGCCTAATTGAAGATTTTTGTGCCATGCAGTCAGAGGCAACGCTATAGCGTTGCCTCTGACTAAAGAACTTTTAGTCAGTTTTCCTGAAAGCCTTATGAGTTAAAGAAATACCAGTAATAACTCTTATTTTAAGCGACTAGAACAGAACAGAATTCCACAGACTTGTGATGTTTTTTTTTTTGACATTATACTTTATTAATTTTCCAAATCAGAGGCAGAGCTATGGCGTTACCTAATTGAAAATTTTTGTTCCATGCAGTCAGAGACAAGCTATAGCGTTGCCTCTGACTAAAGAACTTTTAGTAAATATAAATGATCAGTTTTCCTGAAAGCCTTATGAGTTAAAGAAATACCAGAAATAATTCTTATTTTAAGCGATTAAAACAGAACAGAATTCCACAGACTTGTGATTTTTTTTTTTTTATATTAAAATTTATTAATTTTCCAAATCAGAGGCAGAGCTATGGCGTTACCTAATTGAAAATTTTTGTGCCGTGCAGTCAGAGGCAAGCTATAGCGTTGCCTCTGACTAAAGAACTTTTAGTAAATATAAATCATCAGTTTTCCTCAAAGCCTTGTGATTTAAAGCAATACCAGAAATAACTCTTATTTTAAGCGATTAAAACAGAACAGAATTCCACAGACTTGTGATTTTTTTTTTTGACATTATACTTTATTAATTTTCCAAATCAGAGGCAGAGCTATGGTGTTGCCCAATTGACTATTTTTTTGCCATGCAGTCAGAGGCAACGCTATAGCTTTGCCTCTGACTAAAGAACTTTTAGTAAATATAAATCATCAGTTTTCCTGAAAGCCTTATGAGTTAAAGAAATACCAGAAACAACTCTTATTTTAAGCGACTAAAATAGAACCGAATTCCACAGACTTGTGTGTTTTTTGTTTTTTTTTTACATTATACTTTTTTAATTTTCCAAATCAGAGGCAGAGCTATGGCGTTGCCTTTTTTGAAGATTTTTGTACCATGCAGTCATAGGCAACGCTATAAAGAAATTTTAGTAAATATAAATCATCAGTTTTCCTGAAAGCCTTCTGATTTAAAGAAATACCAGAAATAGCTCTTATTTTCAGCGACTAAAACTGAACAAAATTCCACAGACTTTTGATTTTTTTTTTTTTTTTTACATTATACTTTTTTAATTTTCCAAATCAGAGGCAGATCTATGGCGTTGCATAATTGAAGACTTTTGTGCCATGCAGTCAGAGGCAACGCTATAGCGTTGCCTCTGACTAAAGAACTTTTAGTTAATATAAATCATCAGTTTTCCTGAAAGCCTTATTAGTTAAAGAAATGCCAGAAATAACTCTTATTTTAAGCGACTAAAACAGAACACAATTCCACAGCCTAGTGATTTTTTTTTTGACATTTTATTTTATTAATTTTCAAAGTCAAAGGCAGAGCTATGGCGTTGCCTAATTGAAGATTTTTCTGCCATGCAGTCAGAGGCAACGCTAAAGCGTTACGTCTGACTAAAGAACTTTTAGTAAATATAAATCATCAGTTTTCCTGAAAGCCTTATGAGTTAAAGAAATACCAGTAATAACTCTTATTTTAAGCGACTAGAACAGAACAGAATTCCACAGACTTGTGATGTTTTTTTTTTGACATTATACTTCATTAATTTTCCAAATCAGAGGCAGAGCTATGGCGTTGCCTAATTGAAGATTTTTGTGCCATGCAGTCAGAGGCAACGCTATAGCGTTACTTCTGAATATAAATCATCAGTTTTCCTGAAAGCCTTATGAGTTAACGAAATACCAGAGATAACTCTTGTTTTAAGTGACTAAAACAGAGCAGAGTTCTACAAACTTGTGATTTTTTTTTTTGACATTATATTTAATTTGTTTTCCAAATCAGAGGCAGAGCTATGGCTGTGCCTAATTGAAGATTTTTGTGCCCTGCAGTCAGAGGCTACGCTATAGCGTTGCCTCTGACTAAAGAACTTTTAGTAAATATAAATCATCAGTTTTCCTGAAAGCCATATGAGTTAAAGAAATACCAGAAATAACTCTTATTTTAAGCGACTACAACATAACAGAATTCCACAGACTTGTGATTTTTTTTTTTTTTTACATTATAATTTATTAATTTTCCAAATCAGAGGCAGAGCTATGGCGTTGCATAATTGAAGATTTTTGTGCCATGCAGTCAGAGGCAACGCTAAAGCGTTGCCTCTGACTAAAGAACTTTTAGTAAATATAAATCATCAGTTTTCCTGAAAGCCTTATGAGTTAAAGAAATACCAGAAATAACTCTTATTTTATGCGACCAAAACAGAACAGAATTCCACAGACTTGTGATTTTTTTTTTTTTTTTGACATTATACTTTATTAATTTTTCAAATCAGAGGTAGAACTATGGCGTTGCCTAATTAAAGATTTTTGTTCCATGCAGTCAGAGGCAACGCTTTAGCCTCTGACTAAAGAACTTTTAGTAAATATACATGATCAGTTTTCCTGAAAGCCTTATGAGTTAAAGAAATACCAGAATAAACTCTTATTTTTGTCCAGAGAGCGTTGCCTCTGACTTGTTATTGTTTTTTTTTTTTTTAATATAAATCATCAGTTTTCCTGAAAGCCTTATGAGTTAAACAAATACCAGAAATAACTCTTATTTTAAGTGACTAAAACAGAAAAGAATTCCACAGACTTGTGATTTTTTTTTTTTTTACATTATATTTTATTAATTTTCCAAATAAGAGGCAGAGATATGGCTTTGCCTAATTGAAGTTTTTGTTCCATGCAGTCAGAGGCAACGCTATAGCGTTGCCTCTGCCTAAAGAACTTTTAGTAAATATAAATCATCAGTTTTCCTGAAAGCCTTATGAGTTACAGAAATACCAGAAATAACTCTTATTTTATGCGACCAAATCAGAACAGAATTCCACAGACTTGTGATTTTTTTTTTTTGACATTATACTTTATTAATTTTCCAAATCAGAGTTAGAACTATGGCGTTGCCTAATTAAAGATTTTTGTTCCATGCAGTCAGAGGCAACGCTACAGCGTTGCCTCTGACTAAAGAACTTTTAGTAAATATACATGATCAGTTTTCTTGAAAGCCTTATGAGTTAAAGAAATACCAGAAATAACTCTTATTTTTGTCCAGAGAGCGTTGCCTCTGACTTGTTATTGTTTTGTTTTTTTTAAATATGAATCATAAGTTTTCCTGAAAGCCTTATGAGTTAAACAAATAACAGAAATAACTCTTATTTTAAGCGACTAAAACAGAAAAGAATTCCACAGACTTGTGATTTTTTTTTTTTTTTTACATTATACTTGATTAATTTTCCAAATCAGAGGCAGAGCTATGGCTTTGCCTAATTGAAGTTTTTGTTCCATGCAGTCAGAGGCAACGCTACAGCGTTGCCTCTGACTAAAGAACTTTTAGTAAATATAAATCATCAGTTTTCCTGAAAGCCTTATGAGTTACAGAAATACCAGAAATAACTCTTATTTTTGTCCAGAGAGCGTTGCCTCTGACTTGTTATTGTTTTTTTTTTTTAATATAAATCATCAGTTTTCCTGAAAGCCTTATGAGTTAAAGAAATACCAGAAATAACTCTTAATTTAAGCGACTACAACAGAACAGAATTCCACAGACTTGTGATTTTTTTTTTTTTTACATTATACTTTATTAATTTTCCAAATCAGAGGCAGAGCTATGGCGTTGCATAATTGAAGATTTTTGTGCCATGCAGTCAGAGGCAACGCTATAGCGTTGCCTCTGACTAAAGAACTTTTAGTAAATATAAATCATCAGTTTTCCTGAAAGCCTTATGAGTTAAAGAAATACCAGAAATAACTCTTATTTTATGCGACCAAAACAGAACAGAATTCCACAGACTTGTTATTTTTTTTTGACATCATACTTTATTAATTTTCCAAATCAGAGGTAGAACTATGGGGTTGCCTAATTGAAGTTTTTTGCCATGCAGTCAGAGGCAACGCTACAGCGTTGCCTCTGACTAAAGAACTTTTAGTAAATATAAATGATCAGTTTTCCTGAAAGCCTTATGAGTTAAAGAAATACCAGAAATAACTCTTATTTTTGTCCAAAGAGCGTTGCCTCTGACTTGTTATTGTTTTTTTTTTTAATATGAATCATCAGTTTTCCTGAAAGCCTTATGAGTTAAACAAATACCATAAATAACTCTTATTTTAAGCGACTAAAACAGAAAAGAATTCCACAGACTTGTGATTTTTTTTTTTTACATTATACTTTATTAATTTTCCAAATCAGAGGCAGAGCTATGGCGTTGCCTAATTGAAGTTTTTGTGCCATACAGTCAGAAGCAACGCTACAGCATTGCCTCTAACTAAAGAACTTTTAGTAAGTATAAATCATCAGTTTTCCTGAAAGCCTTATGAGTTAAAGAAATACCAGAAATAACTCTTATTTTAATCGACTACAACAGAACAGAATTCCACAGACTTGTGATTTTTTTTTTTTTTTTGACATTATACTTTATTAATTTTCAAAATCAGAGGCAGAGCTATGGCGTTGCCTAATTGAAGATGTTTGTGCCATGCAGTCAGAGGCAACGCTATAGCGTTGCCTCTGACTAAAGAACTTTTAGTAAATATAAATCATCAGTTTTCCTGAAAGCCTTATGATTTAAGGCAAGACCAGAAATAAATCTTGTTTTAAGCGACTAAAACTGAACAAAATTCCACAGACTTTTGATTTTTTTTTTAGACATTATACTTTATTAATTTTCAAAATCAGAGGCAGAGCTATGGCGTTGCATAATTGAAGACTTTTGTGCCATGCAGTCAGAGGCAACGCTATAGCGTTGCCTCTGACTAAAGACCTTTAAGTAAATATAAATCATCAGTTTTCCTGAAAGCCTTATGATTTAAGGCAAGACCAGAAATAACTCTTATTTTAAGCGACTAAAACTGAACAAAATTCCACAGACTTTTTATTTTTTTTTTATTTTAGACATTATACTTTATTAATTTTCAAAATCAGAGGCAGAGCTATGGCGCTGCATAATTGAAGACTTTTGTGCCTTGCAGTCAGAGGCAACGCTATAGCTTTGCCTCTGACTAAAGAACTTTTAGTAAATATAAATCATCAGTTTTCCTGAAAGCCTTATTAGTTAAAGAAATACCAGATATAACTCTTATTTTAAGCGACAAAAACAGAACAGAATTCCAGAGACTTGTGATTTTATTTTTTTTTACATTATCCTTTATTAATTTTCCAAATCAGAGGCAGAGCTATAGCGTTGCCTCTGACTAAAGAACTTTTAGTAAATATAAATCATCAGTTTTCCTGAAAGCCTTATGAGTTAAAGAAATACCAGAAATAACTCCTATTTTAAGCGACTAAAATAGAACAAAATTCCACAGACTTGTGATTTTTTTGATTTTTTTTTATATTATACTTTATTAATTTTCCAAATTAGAGGCAGAGCAATGGCGTTGCTTAATTGAAGTTTTTGAAGTTGCTTAATTTAGTAAATATAAATCATTAGTTTTCCTGAAAGCCTTATGAGTTAAAGAAATACCAGAAATAAATCTTATTTTAAGCGTGTATAACAGAACAGAATTCCACAGACTTGTAATTTTTTTTTTTGACATTAGACGGTATTAATTTTCCAAATCAGAGGCAGAGCTATGGCGTTGCCTAATTGAAGATTTTTGTGCCATGCAGTCAGAGGCAATGCTATAGCGTTGCCTCTGACTAAAGAACTTTTAGTAAATATAAATCATCAGTTTTCCTGAAATCCTTATGATTTAAAGCAACACCAGAAAAAACTCTTATTTTAAGCGACTAATACAGAACAGAATTCCACAGACTTGTGATTTTTTTTTTGACATTATACTTTATTAATTTTCCAAATCAGAGGTAGAGCTATGGCGTTGCCTAATTGAAGATTTTTTTGCCATACAGTCAGAGGCAACGCTATAGCATTGCCTCTGACTAAAGAACTTTTAGTAAATATAAATCATCAGTTTTCCTGAAAGCCTTATGAGTTAAAGAAATATCAGAAATAACTATTATTTTAAGCGACTAAAATAGAACCAAATTCCACAGACTTGTGTTTTTTTTTTTGACATTATACTTTTTTAATTTTCCAAATCAGAGGCAAAGCTATGGCTTTGCCTAGTTGAAGATTTTTGTATCCATGCAGTCAAAGGCAACGCTATAAAGAAATTTTAGTAAATATAAATCATCAGTTTTCCTGAAATCCTTCTGAGTTAAAGAAATACCAGAAATAGCTCTTATTTTAAGCGACTAAAACTGAACAAAATTCCACAGACTTTTGATTTTTTTTTTTTTTTGTCATTATAATTTTTTAATTTTCCAAATCAGAGGCAGATCTATGGCGTTGCATAATCGAAGACTTTTGTGCCATGTAGTCAGAGGCAACGCTATAGCGTTGTCTCTGTCTAAAGAACTTTTAGTAAATATAAATAATCAGTTTTCCTGAAAGCCTTATTAGTTAAAGAAATACCAGAAATAACTCTTATTTTAAGCGACTAAAACAGAACACAATTCCACAGACTTGTGATTTTTTTTTTTGACATTATACTTTATTAATTTTCCAAGTCAAAGGCAGAGCTATGGCGTTGCCTAATTGAAGATTTTTGTGCCATGCAGTCAGAGGCAACGCTAAAGCTTTGCCTCTGACTAAAGAACTTTTAGTAAATATAAATCATCAGTTTTCCTGAAAGCCTTATTAGTTAAAGAAATACCAGATATAACTCTTATTTTAAGCGACAAAAACAGAACAGAATTCCAGAGACTTGTGATTTTATTTTTTTTTACATTATCCTTTATTAATTTTCCAAATCAGAGGCAGAGCTATAGCGTTGCCTCTGACTAAAGAACTTTTAGCAAATATAAATCATCAGTTTTCCTGAAAGCCTTATGAGTTAAAGAAATACCAGAAATAACTCCTATTTTAAGCGACTAAAATAGAACAAAATTCCACAGACTTGTGATTTTTTTGATTTTTTTTTTGACATTATACTTTATTAATATTCCAAATTAGAGGCAGAGCAATGGCGTTGCTTAATTGAAGTTTTTGAAGTTGCTTAATTTAGTAAATATAAATCATTAGTTTTCCTGAAAGCCTTATGAGTTAAAGAAATACCAGAAATAAATCTTATTTTAAGCGTGTATAACAGAAAAGAATTCCACAGACTTGTGATTTTTTTTTTTGACATTAGACTGTATTAATTTTCCAAATCAGAGGCAGAGCTATGGCGTTGCATAATTGAAGATTTTTGTGCCATGCAGTCAGAGGCAACGCTATAGCGTTGCCTCTGACTAAAGAACTTTTAGTAAATATAAATCATCAGTTTTCCTGAAATCCTTATGATTCAAAGCAACACCAGAAAAAACTCTTATTTTAAGCGACTAAAACAGAACAGAATTCCACAGACTTGTGATTTTTTTTTTGACATTATACTTTATTAAATTTCCAAATCAGAGGTAGAGCTATGGCGTTGCCTAATTGAAGATTTTTTTGCCATACAGTCAGAGGCAACGCTATAGCATTGCCTCTGACTAAAGAACTTTTAGTAAATATAAATCATCAGTTTTCCTGAAAGCCTTATGAGTTAAAGAAATATCAGAAATAACTATTATTTTAAGCGACTAAAATAGAACCAAATTCCACAGACTTGTGTTTTTTTTTTTTTTGACATTATACTTTTTTAATTTTACAAATAAGAGGCAGAGCTATGGCGTTGCCTAGTTGAAGATTTTTGTACCATGCAGTCAAAGGCAACGCTATAAAGAACTTTTAGTAAATATAAATCATCAGTTTTCCTGAAATCCTTCTGAGTTAAAGAAATACCAGAAATAACTCTTATTTTAAGCGACTAAAACTGAACAAAATTCCACAGACTTTTGATTTTTTTTTTTTGACATTATACTTTATTAATTTTCCAAATCAGAGGCAGAGCTATGGCGTTGCATAATCGAAGACTTTTGTGCCATGTAGTCAGAGGCAACGCTATAGCGTTGCCTCTGACTAAAGAACTTTTAGTAAATATAAATAATCAGTTTTCCTGAAAGCCTTATTAGTTAAAGAAATGCCAGAAATAACTCTTATTTTAAGCGACTAAAACAGAACACAATTCCACAGACTTGCGATTTTTTTTTGACATTATACTTTATTTATTTTCCAAATCAAAGGCAGAGCTATGGCGTTGCCTAATTGAAGATTTTTGTGCCATGCAGTCAGAGGCAACGATATAGCGTTGCCTCTGACTAAAGAACTTTTAGTAAATATAAATCATCAGTTTTCCTGAAAGCCTTATGAGTTAAAGAAATACCAGAAATAACTCTTATTTTATGCGACCAAAACAGAACAGAATTCCACAGACTTTTGATTTTTTTTTTTTGACATTATACTTTATTAATTTTTCAAATCAGAGGCAGAGCTATGGCGTTGCCTAATTGAAGATTGTTATTTTATTTTTTTTTAATATAAATCATCAGTTTTCCTGAAAGCCTTATGAGTTAAAGAAATACCAGAAATAACTCTTATTTTAAGCGACTAAAACAGAACAGAATCCCAAAGACTTGTGATTTTTTTTTTTTTTGAACTCCATTAAACCAAAAATGAGCAAAAATAAAGTGATGCATTTTCCCAAGCGTTAAACTACCAAAAATCACCATTAATAATAAAAAAACGAAAAGAAATTATAATGAGTAACCAAGTTAAGCTTAAAAAGAGCAGAATTAATATGAGTAAGGCTGAGATCTCCCATATCCTCATTATATCAGAACAATATTTGCACTAAAAACAAAGAGAAAAAGAAATCTCAAGATGAAGAAAACAAAGGGTACTACGGCCAGTAGAAGAAAGAGACAAACTAAAACAACACAGACATTTTGCCAAAATAAAATAGGTATCTCCATTGCTAAAAACAATGAAAAAAAAATCCAAACTAACTCAAAACCAAATTAAATCTAAAACCAACAAATAAAAAATATAAATAAATATTCAATTATTGTTACTTTGATTGAGCACCACAGAATCTAAATAGAGTTCAATGAAACCACTTAAGTGACTGGTTAAAAATAAAATAGATATGAAATTAATTATTTATTTGCGTAATAATCGCCTTTGATTTAGTAAAACTTTCCCTAAACAAACTCTGACAGTTTCACCTTCCTATCTTTATCCTCAGTAGTAGAAATAGTAGTAACAGTTGCAGATGTAGCAGGAATTGTAGTACCGTCAACCGGGGTGAGATTTATAATCAGGGGTGACATTGACACAACCATAGAAAAATGTTTCTTTTGACGACAGGTGGTGTGACGAAAAAATCTGAGAAAATTCTAGATGGCTCTTTAGATTATCTTCGTCAGTCAATGTGTAAATTGCGTCCATCGAGTAAAGAGTGTTTGTTTGTGAACTGGTTGTGTAAAGTAAGTACTTTTCGTTATGTTTAGAGGTACTGAAAGTTTGTCTGACCACGAAAGAACAGGTGACTGTTTTTTGTTGTGGGACATTAGTAGGCTTATAAATATGACCAGAAAGCCCCCCAGTAAGTATTTAGGGATTAACCTTAAAACGGAAGGAGATGGGTGAGTTGTCAAAGTCACCCCTTGGATAAGGGGATTTTGATGGTGACTTTAATAGTTATCAAAGTCACCCCCGAAGTGTTGTGATTTAATTTTTAACCTTTTTCTTTTTATATCTTCTTTTGTATCTTCTTCTATCATTCTTTAATAGAATCATACCTAAGATTTTGTCCCATTACTAACCTAAATACATTTCCTAATCATTTTAAACCCCTCCGTACATTGCAAATTAAAGCCATAATAATCCTTGGTACTTTATTTCATCGTCCTGCACGACTTCAATGTCTTTCTGAGACAAAAACTTTATTTTTATTTCTTCATATATTAAATCTTAGTCAACTTAAGGATTTGCAATTATCGCTCTGGCATTATGATATTCAGTCTCCGGCGAGTTATTTTTATGAATCACATGTTCTTGTAACCCTCTTTCTCTCACTCAATTCTTTGTCGGCTCGTTTTGGAGCGTATGGAATCCCCTCAGTTAACTGTGAAAGAGGTAAATTTTGAAAAGAGTATTGAAAGAGAGTATGAAAGATACCAAATCCTTTCTATAGCAAATAGGCTTAAATTAAATACTAAATTTAAAACCTTTATAGCCGATCCCTTTTAAAGACTAAATTAGAAGAATATATTATTAAGCTTTGATGCTGGGGGGATTCTACTAGATAATTTGTTTTTCGGTATTATTCTTGGAATTTACCATGCTTGGATAGCCCCCTTTGTCCTTCTCCCTTTTATGAGGTTTTTTGGTTTATCTTTTTTATCTTAATTTTTGGTGTGTTTGAAATTAATGTAATAGTTGATTGCCTTCTTTTCAAGCTTAGCTCTCTGTTAACTTTATTTAATTATTTGTGTTTGTTTTTATTTGAATGAAATAAAAAATCTATCTATCTATCTATCGAACTGAGTTTAAACGTCACGATTAGTTTACTGTGTTTTTTTTATTTTTTTCTTTCAGATGACAAAAACTTACCAACGAAACCCTGACGCTCTTCCCAAAGAAGCATTTCCCAAAGAAGCATTCAAGAAGGCAGTTGAAGCTGTGAAGAATGGGATAAAATCTATACTGCAGCGAAAGACTACAGAGTTCCGTACGGTACTCTTCGGAACCACACCAAAGGCCTGCACCTAAAAAAAGTCGGCGGGAAGTCAGTTCTTGGAATGAACGAAGAAACAGTCCTCACTCACCATCTGATTCGTCTGTCTGAGTGGGGATTTCCACTAACACGGTTTGATCTCCGTCTCCTTGTCAAGTCGTTTCTTGATAAAAGAAGCTGAATGAACCGCGCTTCATAAACAACCTCCCAGGAGATGACTAGGCCGGAAGCTTTCTTAAAAGACGCTCGGATCAACTGAGCCATAGAGTCTGCCAGAACATTAGCTCAAGCTGCAGCAAAGTTGACTATAAAACTTTGAGATCGTACATTGATTGCCTGAAGGAAACGCTTTGCGACATTAGGCCTGAATGCATTGTCAATTACGACAAAACCAACCTGCCTGATAATTCTGGACCAGTGAAGGCTATCTTTAAACGCAAAGTAAAATATCCCGAGCGAGTAATGAATCAGACGAAATCAGCAAAATCTATAATGGTAGCAGCTACTCCTCTAGAAGTAGCTGCCCCCCCCCTAGGAATATCCCTTAGGGCTATTCTTTTACTGAAGTAACTGATTTGGTCAGTTTTGAAGGCTGTTTTTTAGTTTTTTCTGTGATTTTTGTAACAGCTGATCTTTTTTATCGCCTTTGATGCATTTTATACCAATAAACGCTTTTTACAGCAAATCCGACGGTCTTAAAGCTGATAGTCCAAGCTGGTTGTCAAAGTAACCCCAAAGCCGGGTGACTTTGATAATCGACATTATCTTTAAAAATGAAGTACTTGCGACAGAGATGCAATATTAAGTGTCACAAGGTGCCATCTCGTAGCAAAAATCGCACTTTTGGCATTAGTTTCCGGTTTTTTTTACCACCCTGCTGTCTCCTAGAGGGCCTTAAAGTTTAAAACTATGTAAAAGTCACCCTGGCTGACTGTAGTAGCAGTATGCAGAGTGTCATTTGTTAAGATCAACATCCTTCTCAACAGGCCCTGAAAATTTTACCTCAATACTCTCAGCCTCAGCAGATGCAGCTCGTAGCAGTATTAATACTAATAATAGTGATAACAAGCATACAGTGACAAATGGTTTGTCTGACACCCCCCTCGGCATACCCTTAAATTTTATACTTAATATTCTAAGCTTGAAATTCTAAGATATTGCGTATATGCCCTTTTGAAAACCGACTTGCTGTTGTTTGTTTCTATGTAGTTGAGACTCTCCTAACAATTTCCTTAAGCTTTCACCTTAATGTCATAAGTTCCACTAGTTGCAGTAAGCATAGCAAAAGTATTGTATGCACATAGTATAGTATGCACATACTTCCTTTTGGTTTGTTCAAAATATGTCTCGACAAATCTGGAAAGTCTTAACCTAAGAATCTAAGTAGTTCCCAAGATTTTACTCGTACAACCTTTTGACAGTCTACATGCTCTTAATGTGTTTTTATTTAGCTTAATATCGCCCTAGTAGCTGTAGGCTCCTCCTCAACACACGCTGAAAGTTTAAAACTCAAAATGAGCATAAATTAATCTGAATAGGGCAAACAAACCCCATTTACCTCCAGAAAACTAAAACCTAAATTCTGATTTTACTCTTTTAAAAGATATTACTATCTATGATAGCCCTATACATTCCCTAAAAGTGTCAACGTAATACCTTTAAGGACACCCTAGACGGTCAATTATTTTGATCAAAAGCTTCCGTCTATCGATTGACGTGTGCTTCAATCAACCTTCAATCGACTCTTCAGTTAACCTTTCAACCTTGACCAAAACTAATTTCAAGTTTAATTTTAACTCACTTCCATATTTTTAGTTTCGGTTCAGAATCAGGTAGTGAAGTGTCTGTCGTGTGTGACATGCAGAATAATAATACTGATTTGGCTTCCTTGCATGTACTTTGGTTGCGCTCAAGCAGAGAAAAAGGAAGAAAACAGGTAACGTCGTTGGTCCAAGGAGTGGTACAAGATGAGAAATTGCTTCACTGATGATCAATTACTAAACGTTCTGCACGATACAGAACAAGAAGACTACAGGAACTTTATCAGAAGGGACCAAGATAGTTTTGATGTTTTATTCAAGTTAGTACGGCACAATATAGAGAAGAACGACACAAATATGTGAGAACCTGGATCATGGAGACAAGAAACTAAAATGATGTCACAACTTTAAAAATCCAAAGACAACTCTACAATTGAGGTGAAATTAACATGGAACGACTTCTGGAAATTCTTCAACACCAGTGCAGTACCATGGCAAAGCAAGTGTCTGCACAATTAGTCATCAACGTATAGTGTTTTTGTTAGTTTTCTTAATTTGTTTTAAATGTCGTATGAACAGATAAAAATATAAAAAAACAAAATAATATGAAAAGAATTGGTATGTTATTTGATCTTATTTTATGCCCCTCCATACATAAATGCAACTTCTGCAATTTTTGGCAGTAGCGGGCGCCAAATTAAAAAAAGAAGAGAAAAATATAGGCGAAAAATCATCAAAATTAAGCTAAAAACATTTGGTATCAAAAAGTTTAAGAAGGTTTAGCTTGCCTTTGAAAGGATACTTGGCTTTGGGAACCAACAAGTTCTTATTGTTTAAGTTTTTACGGACGAAAGCGTTGTCAAATTCTACGAGTTTTTTACGGGTTGTGGCAAAGTTCTGTATAGAATTAAAAAAAGCTTATCATTCGAATTAAACGGCCATTGTGTTCCAGGAATCGTTCTTAAAGAATTGGGACAAAAAGTCAAAACTTTAACGTAAAGAGAAAGGTCTTGAGGAGGGGCCGATCCTTTTTTATATACGTAATAATTTATGTTCGTTTGAAGCGTTGATGTTGATCTATACTTTCAGTTGAAAAACTTTTTTTAAATTGAATTTCTTATCGTTTTTAAATAAAACCGGGAAATCCAGGTCCCCCTCCAAGAAAAATTTCTTTCACTTATAATATATATATATATATATATATATATATATATATATATATATATATATATATATATATATATATATATATATATATATATATATATATATATATATATATATATATATATATATATATATATATATATATATATATATATATATATATATATATATATATATATATATATATATATATATATATATAATATATATATATAAAAAAAAAAAAAAATATATATATATATATATATATATATATATATATATATATATATATATATATATATATATATATATATATATATATATATATATATATATATATGAACGATTTAAAGTGTCCACTATATTCACTGGTAATCATTAAAACATTTTCACTTGGTTTGTTCGTTATATAACTCTGATAATAAGTCATCGGAGTTGTTTTTTCAAAACTATTTTTTATCAAAATTATTAAAATGTGACATGTGTAAATTTACACCTATTTCACCACCTACGTGCATCTTAGCGTACTCACTCCTTCTATTACAAATTATGGTCCTTCACTCCTTTCGTCTTGGCAATAAATTTTAAAACACTTACAATATGGCTTCTTCACCGAATTGTTCAAGCATGGCTTTGTCCATCTTTGAGGTAACGCTCTCTTTAATTTCCAACGGGAAATGATACTCCCAGGTACAGGTGTGTGAAATTTTGATATCAGAGTTTATTCTTACCTGCTGTTTTTTGGATAGTTCATAAGGTGCCTTATCGTTAAAAGGTTGAACACTGGGACTGTTGGGACTTGAGACTTGATCTATTATCAACACAGTCCGGATTGGGTTGATTTTCTTCTCAGCATATCGTTCTTGGGATATCTTAAAGTAAATAGAGAATGTAATTCTAGTATAAAATTGTTCGTTTCTGCACTTAGAGATTATAGTTCTCTTATAAAATTGTTAGTGCATGGCTTGCGTCTATTAACTTTTGCGGTGATTCCTTGGTTAATCACAGGGGAATTGATGGTTGGATTTGGAATGGGTCGACAAAAACTTTAGTGACTCCTTCAACATATTGTCTTTAACTTGTGGGAGGAGTATATTGTCACTGAAGGGTCAGTCCCTGGGGTTAATTTTGGTTTCTGTAATTTAATGGTTGGTTTCCAGGTCCATTTTTCAGAAATTATCTCGAAACATTTATTGGATAACAGAGATATGAACTTTTCGCATTTGATAGAGGTGATAGGATGGATTCCAAGAAATGGTCGAAAGGGATTCGGTGCGTGAATCTGCGACACATAAATAATCTTTGGGTTCATCAAAAATCATAACTATACAGTCATATGGTACATGGGTCCATAAGGATTATCAAGGGTAATATTTATGTACATATATCTTGTACTGGTAGATGGGGTTCTCAGGATTTATGTGTTTATATAGTTCGATAATACACTGGATACTGAGATTCAAATATAGTGATACCTGATACGTAATATGGTTTGTGGTCGAGGAAATAACGACCAAAAAGGTAACTGTAATTTTCGTAAACGAAGCTAGGACGAAAATTTCCTGGAGTCTATGGTGAGTACTCTTCGTTGGTTGAGGTATGATGAAAATAGATGCTACTAGGTTATATCTGCACTGGACACGCATTGTAATGATCGATTTCCAATATGTCATTACACTTCCTGTAATAAAAACAACGAGGCAGAATCACACATTCTTTAAAACAAGTCGTCATAATACATAATAAGCAATATAATTGGTTACTGTTACGGTGAATTTTATACTACAAAACAATATTAAACAAATACATTGATATTGATACAAACAATTTGATTTTGACAAAACAATATCATTATCGTGTAAGTTTCAAATATATACTTTTTTCGTTGGGAAATCTAAAACAGATTTTTCTTCTAATTTGTGTTTATAAAAAAACGACGATACAAGACTTATTTAATACTTCAACACTTATTTAATTCTCCCTTAGATTTAAAACAATCCTTTAAACATCAGTTACTCTACATTATTAAATTTGAGGTCTCAATTTACAACATATTTTATGCCTTCATTGTTCACGCACGTCCGTGCTGTTTAAGAAACGCATGTTGCAGCGTCGTAGCCGCACGGTTTTACGTAAACGACACTTACAATGAGGGAACAAGACATAGCAAGGATGAGTGGAGACCTCTAAACCCACTCGTTTTCTAACGTCTTCCCTTTTTCTTGGCTTAGACGTTCTCATGGGGTTCCGGGTTTAACTTTTGCATTTAAGTCATTTCCCCGTGTTCTTCATTTGGGTTTTGCCTTCTTATTCTCAAGATTTTTCCATAATTAAAAATCAGTAAGGTTCTCATGGTCAGGGAAATTGCGAATATGAAACATACGGTCAGTAGTATGTTCCACCAAAAATTGTTTGAGAATAATCCGTATCGATCAACCACGTACGTTAATCTTTAGTCTTCATTTGTAAATAGGGGGATCTGGGAGTCTAATGCTTCTCTTATTTTTGTAAGCCTTAATGTCCCTTTATTCTTTTCTATTTTGGACCATATCGAGGTTTTCATTTACTCAATTTCTGTATTGGGAATAATGTACGACAGGTTAATTGCCTTAAAATTGATTATTTTGGAATTCATCATGTTTGTGCTCGTGGTAATTAACGGCGTTCGAACAGTTGACTCTTTAGTTACAAGTCGACATCCTTGTTTTATGGTTATCGTACCCACATCTTGTAGTAGTAATTCTGTCCTGTATTTTGGATCTATTCTTTCGGTATTATTATAAAAAAGACAAAGTTCCAACAGTTTCTGTTGGAACAGAAAATAACCAAAGGCCATTTCTAAGGTGTATGAATATTTCTCGTTTAGTACTTCCTATCAAGGCTTCTTTCAGATAGACTGGATACATAGTACTGGAATGGTACGGATAGACTTTTTATATTAAAGACAATTAATCGAAGCAATTATATGCAATGTGACTTTTTAATTAGAATTTGTTTTCGGGAACATATATATGTTGAACAGACGGTGTCAGATGGTTTTGATTCGTGCGAAGCCTTGATATATGTTGAAAAAAAATTTTCTACAGCCTTTTTATAGTTGTATGATTTTTACTTGTGAGCTAAAAGTTTTTAAATTATTATTCCTTTATGACGCCTACCCATTAAATTTTTTTTGTATTTTTAAGGGTATTTTAATCTGTCCGGTTTCTTAACCGTTCTACCTGACTGTGTCGTTACTTTTTCTTCTGTTTCTTGCGGTTTTTTGTTTTAAGGTTTTGCAAGTGATATAAGATCAAATTTTTTACATTGTTTTTTCTAAAGTTCTTGCCCTTTTAATACTGTTTCTTTCGCGTGCGCGGCCGCTGAAGTCGGTTTTGACTTTCCTGTTACTTTAACCACCATATGGTCTGATTCGCCGTCAGACTCTTCGGAACTGGTTTCTGATGATTCCGGATTATAATTTTTAGAGGTGGCACCTCGCATTTTTGAGGTATCACCTCCCCTTCCTTCGTGAATTTCTACCCCTCTGGAAGTAGAAGGTTTATTCTCTAAGTCCTCGCTTTGAGTTTTCAACTTGGGAGATTTGAAAGATTCTTGAGAGCTTTGAGAGGAATCAATAGTTTTTGCGGGGTTCCTCCACTGCTTAAATGCCATGTCTTTGGGGGGATAGGGCATTCTTTGCACTAGTGTTTCCCTCCATGAAGTCCATTGTTTGGGTTTTACCTTGGACACAGTTATATCATGATATTGTTCTTACTGGTCATCCTTGGGAGTTTTATTCTTAGGAAATGTACTTTGACTCGTTTTATTGGGAAATTTATTAAATCCATAGCTTCTCGCAAATTTGATTTAATTGAATCTTTGGGAGGAGTTTTCTCTATAATAATACCCAGAGTTTCTCCAGCTCTGTACAATTCCTCCTTTGATGACAGGGGTCTCTCTATTGGTACTGCAGGGGAAACCTTATCGTCTTGAAATCTTTTGGGGGGACATGGGGTCGAAATTCTATCAGGGAAAAATTAGGTTTTTGGAGATATCGTATAATCTAATTCTCCTGCGCTCTCTGATGATGAGCTTTCTGGGATTTTTGATGGTTTTATTCTCGCTTGTTTTAGGGATTTTCTTTTGGGAATAACCAGATTTTTCATAGCTATAAATTCTTCAAAGTTATCCTCATCACTCTCATTTTCAAAATAATTTTGTTTGAAATTAAAGGGTTTTAGCTCAATCTTGATTTAGGGGGCTCATTTTCTGCATCTGCCGAATCGGTAATCGGGGGACGCGGTACCCATCTTTCTGGAAATTTGGCTCTTTTTATTCGGCTAACATGTGCCCTGTAAGTTCTTCCACAATCAGGGTTCACCATTTTAAAAGTATAATCGTTATCGTACTTTTTGACTATTCTGTACGGTCCAGAATATTTGTTGGAAAGTTTCTTGCCTTCCGCTTTTGCCTCATTTCTTAGGTACACAATCTTCTATCTTAAAACTTATATTCCCTTTGATTTTGGGTTGGTTTCTTAGCTCTTGAATTATTTTACATTTTTCCAACTCTTGTTTTACTATTTTAAAAGTTTTCCTCATCCTATTTATGAATTCTTGTTTATAATCCTCTGTGTTATTGTAATATTGCCGGGACTCAATAATTTCATAATACAGGATTCTAAAATCGCGACCAAAAAGTAAATAAAAAGGGTTGTCTTTGGTTGTTTCTGAATAAGCAGTATTGATTATGTTAGTTAAATAAGGTAAGAATTGATCCCAATCGTTCCTGTTGTCCTTTATATAAATGCTTAATACATTCGAAAATATTTTATGCCTATTTTCTATTTTACTATTAGCCTGTGGGTGATATGGGGATGTCACCAACTTTTCTATGTTAAGAAAACTCATCAAGTCTTTTGTTACCTTTGAAACAAAATTGCTTCCCTTATCACTTATAACCTTATTTGGAATGCCAAATTTTAAAAATAATTTTGCTAACACCTTACTCGTGGCGTACGCGCCTTGATTTATTGATGCTTTTGCAAAAGTAAATCCGGAAAAGTGATCTATAACAGAAAGAATACAAGTATGGCCTCTGTTGGAAACAGGTAAGCTTCCACTGGTTCCATATAAATCAAATGAGACAATATCAAAGGGGAATCTCGCTACCGGGACTCTTCCCATTGGGGGGTTAGGATAGGCTTGGGTTTTTTTCTTAAGTTACATGCCTCGCATGTGCTCACCAATTCTTTAAGTTTTGTTAATGCCGACGACATGTAAAAATTTTGTTTTAATTTATGGAAAGTTTTCGCTATTCCTAAATGTCCACCAATATCTGAATGAAAATATTCGAAGGCAGGTATTATTAAGTTTTGGGGTAATACAGGTATTATTGATGTTTGGTTTCTATTTGCCTCAGCAGTCGCGATTCTGCATAGTATTTCTTCATCAAGGTCATAGTAAAAATAATCTATCTTTTTTCTAAGAGTTTTGAATTTATCTGGTAACGCATCATCATTCACAAAATAATTAATATGTGCTACACACATTTCGTCCTTTTTTTTATTTCTTTTTATATTTTCTAAAGAAAAGGGAAAATAGTTATCCTTATTTTCTTTTACTGTGTCTTTGACTTTGTTTTTCTTACATTTATGTTTACTTTTAGTATTGATAGCGTTAACTTCATTTTCCTCGGCTTCCGACGGTCTATTTTCTGGGAATCTACTCAAAAAGTCACAAGCTGCATTTTGTTTCCCTTTTAAATATTCAAATTCGTAATCTAGATCTTGGATTTCATAATCCATCTAGTTAGATTTCTCGTGGGGTTTTTAAATGTTCGCAGGTACTGCAAGCTTTTATGGTCTGATCGTAGTATAAATTTTCTACCAATTAAATTATGTCTAAATTTGTCCAAGTGGTGGATAATAGAAAATAATTTTAGGTTTGTGGCGGAATAGCTACTTTCGCCTTTTGATAAAGTTCTACTCGAATAGCATATAACTTTTTCTATTTTTTTTATTAGAGGGTCCTTGTAAAGGATGGGTTTCCTACGGGAATTATTTGCGAAAGAATAGCATCAATGCCTTTTGAACTAGAATCGGTTGTGACCACAAATTGTCCATTTTCGAAATCAGGCAGCGATAATATTGGTTCAGAAGTGAGTGCCCTTTTGAGACGGTCTAGGGAAGTTTGGGCTTCCTGGTACCAGGCAACATTTTTGGAATTCCCTTTAGTTAACTCCGTGAGAGGTTTCACAATTTGGGCGTAATTGCGCACAAATTTACTAAAGTAGCCAGTAAGGCCTAAGAGTCCTCTTAACTCTTTCATAGTTTTTGGGGGTTTGAGGTTTTCAAAACATTTTATTTTATCTGGGTCTGGGGATATCTCTCCTTGCGTCACTACTACTCCTAAGAATTTAATTTTAGGTTGAAATAAATTTACTTTTTCAGGCCGGGATTTTAAATTGCCCTCTGAATTTCTCCAACACATTAGCTAATGTTGCTAAGTGTTGTTCAGCGTTTTCTCCCACGCATATGACATCATCAACAAAATGAATGATATTCTTCAATCCTCTTAATAGATGTAATAAGGGTATTCATAGCGCGCTTGAACTTGTCTTAAGTCCAAAAGGTACTCTTAAGTATTCACATGAACCACATTCAGTCGTAGAAAATGCAGTTTTATGGATATCTTTTTCGGCTATATTCACTTGGTGGTAACCTTGGGTAAGATCCAAAGAAGTAGAAATTTTGTTTTTGCTCGAGATAGAGTCAAGGATTTCATCTATTCTTGGCAAAGGAAATTTATCACTAACTACTTGTTTGTTAAGGGCTATATAATCTACTACAAGTCTTAGATCACCATTCTTTTTTGGTACCAAGATCATTGGTGCAGAATACGGACTTATACTGGGGCGTATAATCTCATTTTTTTCTAATTCATGAATTTTATTTTTTAACCACTCTTTGTGCTTATACGGTACACGATATGGCTTTTTCGCGACAGGATTTCCGGTTCTTAGAATTCAATGTTCATAAAACGGTATCAGTTCGATGTTATCTTGAGATGCGGAAAATAAATCTTTAAAATTCCATAATAAATCGCTTAATTTTTTCTTAGATCCTAAGTCCGTAATATGATCAATATTAAATTTTTTTAAGGATTGCGATATAGTTAGAAAGTATTTGTTATTTGAGGTTTTAATGTTGTTAACTAGGTTTCTTTTAGAATTTTCCCATCTATTTAAATCATTTTCCGAGATAACTTGGATTTGCACTACACACGTACCCTTTTTTATTGTAATTGTATCATTTTTGTGGTTATTATCAACCCAAATGAAACCTTCTCCCTTGTCACAAGACATAATCTGTTCTTCGTATAGTAGATTTTCGGGGAATTCTTTTGACGAGTTCGTGAACCATACTTGGGGTTTCCTATTCACTGGTTCAATCATTTGTGATATTAGAATTATTTGCAGTGTTTTGGAAGGGATCTTTGTTTTCCGTAACGTGAACCCGTACAATTTCTCTTCGACATTATTGTCTATTGGATTCATACTGGCGCTATGCTGCGTCATTGCGGCGTCACATTGGGTTTTACTATGTTTTTCTATAATTCCGCTATTTTCTTGATTTAGTTTGACCTGTACTGTCGCATATCTCCTATTTTTATTTTTGCAGATTCAATACACTTATTATTTAAACTTACTTCCTTTCTGCAATGTCTCTCAGAACAATTGAACAAATTTCTGATTGTGCCATGGCCTCCTTGCGAGACATGAGGTTCAAAAGATTGCAACATTATACCGCCAGAAATTTTGTTTACTGTTACGTTCTTTTCGTAACCTCTGTTACAGTTTCTTAAGGTAGAAATTACTTGCCCTACCTTAGCCGGGAAGACAAGCCTTTCGTTCGCTGCGTCTAATAATACCTTATTCGACCTTAAAAAATTGGCGCCGATAATGGCTTCATGCGGGAAGTTATTGCATATTATAAAATTTGTCGGAAAAATTCTATTATCCCTTTTTACGTCAAGACGAATTGAACCTTGTGCATCCAGTTTATGCCCTGTCACGCTAGTTAAATTGGGATTATTAAAATTTCTTTGTCGCCTATCATGCGAGGGCAATATATTAAATACGCATGATTTTATGATATTCACCGTGACACCAGAGTAAATTAAAGCCTTAAAGTAAACATTTGCCACACAAAGATAGTTAAATATATGTAACTTATTATTACTATCACTAAAGGACGGTACTATTATTGGGTTAGGCCTATAAAATATTCTAGGCTCCTTCTGGGTCCAATTTATTTTTCTGAGGGGCCTGACACGTTTCCCTGAGGATTTATTTCATACGTCGGTGTCTGCATTAGAGATTCGGATATGTTCATGGAATCTCTAGCTAATTGATTAACATTTGTTTGTCGATTTTGCCATGTATTATTACGGTAGTTTGGATTTCTTGCGCCAGTGCCGGGTGCTGGCGTTGACTGCAAATGCCGTTGGCTTGAAAAATTTTCATTTCCCGTCGGCAAATTTTCGGGATTTCTATATACCATTCTCGCACTATATTGGCTTTGACGAGCATTTGGGTTTTCAAATCGATAATTAATTTGTCTATTGGGGGGAGGATTGTACAAATTTGGTTGGTAATCGTTGTGAGGTACTCATTAGCGCAATCTTCCCTGGCTATAGCCTAGTGCACCACTGGCGCTAAAATTTGTTCTTCCGAACAAATAGTTGCCATAATTTTGTGTATCACCGGCGGCAATCCTTGGTATGCGATTGGGGACATAATGTCACTCTCTCGCGATATGCCCAACACGATTACAAATATAGCATCTTATTATTGTCGGGTTATTTCCAGAACCAATTGGTTTGACGGGCTGAAAACGTACTGTTTTCGGCCAAGCGGGCTCTCGCGTTTTATTTCTTTGTGGCCCTGGGAAATTATCCCTTTGAAAGAAGTTTCTAGAAGCTTGATCGCCCTTGAAGGTCAAGCTTGCGTTTGATTCACCTAGGCTATTTATTTTTTTTACTGTGATTTTCCACAATCGTATCAATTTCAATCATTCGTCCCACCTCCTTAACTGCGAGTTCCAATGTCTCAATATTTTTTGATATTACCATCCTATATAATTTTGGGGATAGCCCTTGCAAAAAGGCTTCTAGTATGATTTTTTCATACAGTTCTCCTGAATCTTTTCCGAATTTTGCTTCTACTGAAATCCGTATATTGTGAGGATATTCTCTTATATTCTGTTAATGATAAAAACATAACATTCCGTGTTTTAATTTATTAGTTGAACTAGTTTCGATGAATCTATCTTTGAATGCCGTTAACAATTTTTTCTATTATATGTATCGGCAAATCGTCATCACTCCCTATAGTATTTTCAATTTGCTTTAGGAAGGTTAAGGCCTGCCCTCTTAATCTAAGTAGGAGCATACCAACTAACGTTTCTAGCTCTGTTTTTGTTAATTCTAAAAACAGGGGCCAATTGGATATTAAATTCGTCGATATCTGTTTGTACATCGTATTGCGGAATAGATTTTGTTATTTCTACATTTTTCGCGACCAACTTTTGTGCCATTAATAGTTCGCTTAATTCTTTTGACATTTTTGCGTTTGAATTAACTCAAAATAACTTTTTTTTCACTTAACCTATTTTGGGGGAGGCTATTATCTCCTATGAGATATTTTAAAGGGTTTTCCTATAATAGCTTAGTGATTATAGGCCTAATCACTTTTTTTTATAAGTCTGTATCTCTCCAATGATATAAATTTAAATTACGAAGTTTGTAGCATAACTAGCTCGCATGTTTTGCTCCAAGTTTACGACCGCGCCATTTGTGGCAATAAATTTACTGCTCCATTTGTGGCAATAAATTTACTGCTCAATTTGTGGCAATAAAGACTGTGGCACCTGTGGCAATAATGATCGACCGCGCTAAATGTAATGTTAAGGGGATAACCCTGTATACCGATCGCGCCAGCTGCACTGTTAAGGTTTAAAGCTGTGAACTTACACCTTATAAGTTTTCCGATAGCGCCATTTATAGCGCTAAAGATTGTGCCATCGAGGACTGCGTCTTAGCAATGGGGAGTAAGGCAAATGGGTGACCGCGCCACTCTCAATCTTAGAGAGAAAATAAAATATGTAACTATATAAATGTAACCTCTTTTCCTTGATTTATCTGGAAATCAGATCCCTTAGAGAACGTCGCAGATGGAGACCTGCAAACGTTACCTGCTGTGCGATTAGATACAGACATATAAATAAAACAAACACAAATAGAAAAGCAATAGTTTTATTGAGACTTACATTTAGGTGTATAACAGTGCTTCACTTCAACTGACAACAATAGAGGCAGAGATAATAATGACCAAATCTCTACTATGACTGCATAATGATAATTCTGACAAATAAATGTCCAATAATAGTTCTGACAAACGAATGTCTCAAAAAACTTATGACAACTGAATGTCTCGAAAAAAACTTTTCTTCACTATATCAAACTAGTCCTGATTCTGCGCCCTAAAAGCTATTTCACGATTTGCCCAACTCTTTTGAAGGGCCCGCTACCATGTAATTATGTTTGCAAACTCACTTCATTATGCTAACTGTCCATCCAATAATTTGTTTTAAATATTTTTGATGATTAAACATTAATACTGCTCTTATAACTTAATTTCCTGTGAATATTGTAGCTAGTAATTTTTTTTTATTGCCAAACATCTTCGCGAAATTCAAAACCGATTAGCGTCAATGTTTGGCTGAGACTAGAATGCAGTTTTTCTTTTGCTGATTACTAAGTTTTCTTTTTGAAACGGGATTTAAACTTAATTAGGGGAAGTTTAATTTATGTCGGAATTATCCTTAGAAGGAAAGAAATTGTTTTTTTTGTATTTTAAATATATCACATATTACTCACGGTACAATACCATTAGCCATTTCTGAAGCATATCTGATAGGTCCTCTTGACAACCCGTATGTCAATAGTTTATTTCGATTTAGTTCAATACTGTTTCAATATTCCCCAAATTTTCACCTAAATATTCTTAGCTTTAGTGGAAGTAGTATAAGCTCTAGAAGTAGCAGTATCAGTAAAAGCAGTAGCATTAGGATGCAGATACCGTACTATCTTTTGGCCAGTTCAACCTTCCCCACAACAAGCTGTGTAAGTTTCAACTTCACATACCAAACTGTCCCAAAAATATTGCTGATACAACCTTTTGACAACCTGCATGCAGACGACGCTTTGGTATTCAGTTCATTTTTTCCCTGAATATTCCGTGAAAAATTTCACCTTTATACTCTTAGGCATAGTTGCAATAGTAGTCAAGGTAGTAGGCCTATATTTAGTACTTGTATTATTAATAGCACAATTTACAGTTATAGCACTAGGGCTAGAACCACCAGTAGATTTGACATAGTTCCTTTCGATCAGTTGAAAATACCCCTCTTCAACTCCTGGGAGTTTCAACTTAATAAAACTAGACGTTGCTATGATATTACCGATATTCTCTTTTGAAAAACAGTACATTCATATCCTTTCAGTAATTTTCATCTTAGTACCCTTAGCATTGCACTTATTAGCAATAGAAGTAGTAGTTAGAATTATAGTAAAGTTAGTAGTAGTAGTACTAGTAGAAGCGTGCTCACATTCTCTTTATGTAAATTGGTATTAATTTAATTGACTTGACTTAACGCCCTTGATCAGCAAGGTCTTCAGCGTAGAAGGAACTAGTTGACAATGCCTTCAGTCTTTTCTAGGTGGTCCTGGGCCGGACTAGTGAGGGGGCCTTATTTGGGTTGATAATGCAGCTGAGAAGTTGTTGGTTTATTTCATCAACCCACCTTGTGCTCGGTCTCCCTCTCGAACGTCGCTAGCTGTTTTTGGAGGGGTTGAAATCCGTGATGATCCTTGCAGATGTGCTTGGTGGGAGGTAGACTTGGGTGACCGTACCATCTCGGGGAACGGGCCTCTACTTAAGCAGAGGGATTTGCCATTTCGTCAGGATTCCAGTGTTGCGGACCTTGCTATACCATTTAAAGCCTCTTATTTGATGCAGGTGTCTAGTTCTCACGGCACCGACTTTTCGTTGCTGTGTTTGGGCTATCGGCCATGTCTCAGAAGAATGTAGTATGGTGTTTGGGACTGTGGCTTGTAAATTCGAGATTTGGTTTGGTGACTGATTTCTGGTTTTTGCAAACTGCCTTTTGGATTCTTCAATATACAGAATTTGCCTTGGTTGATCTGGAAAAGATGTAGGCATCAAGTGTGAGATTTGAGGTTTTAATTTATCCAAGATATGTGCCTTACCAAGTCGACAGCTAGGCCATTAATTTCAACAGTTAAGTATAACGTCGAAAAGGTCTTATCTATGGGTGTTATCTTTGTTTTCTTCAAATTAATTTGCTGCCCAACTCTAGAGGCTGCGGAGGACTTTGTTTTGATTGTAGAGCTGAGTTGGTCAATCAATCAATCAATCTCTTAATACTAAAAGAAAACAATTATAAGATTGTCACTTGGGACAACTTCATCTTCCGTGAAGTCAACATCAGAGAGGCATAACTGATGCCTAAAGGGCGGATACGGTATGTCTGATTCAGAATATGTTCGATGACTCAGTTAATCAGCTCAGGTGCAGCAGTGCCTCCTTGCTGTACTCTGTTGTTAATGGGGAAGGAAGGAGAAAGATTCCCATTTACCAGGACAGCGCTTTTTCGTTGGTATAAAGGTTTTTAAAGAGTATGACTATCTTTGTAGGTAGTCCTGCAGCACCCAGGATTACCCACAGGGATCATTTATCTGCAGTGTCAGAAGCAGAACAGAAGTCGATGAAAGCTAAAAGTGTTTTTTGTTGTGTTCCAGTGTCTTCTCAAAGATGTGGCTGACTGTATGTATCTGCTTAGTTGTCGATCTTCCAGGAATGAATCCGCTTTGTTGTGGGTTGCACAAAGCATGTAGTAAACTAGTTGCGCGTTTCAACAATAGTATCACAAACAGCAGTCCAAGAACAGACAGTGAGTGATGCTACGGTAGATGCTACAATCCTTCTTGCTGCCTTCTTTTGAACGCTGGAACACTGGATTTCTTTCTTCCAATCTGGTGGTATTACTTAAATGCGCCAGATGATGTTGAATATCAACTGTAGCCGATGTATCACCATAAGGCCTCCTGTCCTAAGTAGCTCTGAATTGATGCCACAGGTGCCAGCTGCTTTGTTGATTTTCAGTTTTTTTTAAATCAGATTTAATCTCCTCTGGTAAAAATTCCGCGTCATCAGGGGCAAGGGTTGCCTCTGCAGCGGCAGTAACGAGCCCTGTGTCAATGCCATCTGGCGGATCATAATTTAGCAGCTTAGCAAAGTGTTTTTCCCATAGATCTAGAAATTTTGACTGATCTTTTCTTGTTTCTCTGTTTACTGCTTTTAGGATTGCGGACGCCATGGTCTGTTGGCCGGTCAGCTCACGCAGGATCTTGAATGTTGCGCCAACGTCTTTCTTTTTTATAGGTAACTCAAGCTCAGTGGCTTTGCCCACTATAAGGTCTTTGTTGTCCTTGTGGAGCATCTAGTTACGTTATTTGTTGAGCTGTCTATAGAGTGTCATATCTCTTCGTAGTCTCTCTCGTCGTCTCTGTTCGATTAGTTCCAAAGTCTAGTTACTTATCCACTCTTTCTTTTTTTCGCTGCTTAGACCCCACAATTTCTCTGGCTGTTGTTTGAACATTGTCCTTAAAAGTTTTCTGTGCTGACTCGCTTACTGAATACTGAAGGAGATCCTCAAGGCGGTTGAAGACTTCAACTATACACCGCTTACGAACTGAAGGATTGTGCTGCAATCGAGAGGTATCTATCTTCTTGAAGGAAGAAGAGTTACTTTTGTTGGCCCTCAGTCGAAGTTTCACCCTTGTAGAAACGAGATAATGGTCGACATTGCCGATCACGGCACTTCCGAATGAGTGGCAGTTCCAGACAGACAAGAGCCAGCGTCATCAAGCAATGATGAAGTCAAGATTTTTTTTTGTGCCATCGTTGCTTTACCATACATACTTCTCGATTTCTTTTCTCACAGACCACGTATTTGTGACTGATAAGGCGTGGGTGATGCAACAATTTAGCAGCCTTTCACCATTATCTTTCAGTATATCCACGGTCTCGGGTCAAACAACTGCATTATACAGACCAGAGCTGTTATTGATACTGGTGTTAAAATCTCCTAAGACTAAGAGGTAGTCATGTGGTGGCATCATGGAGAGATCAGAGGACACTAACGCGTGGAAATTGTCCTTTTCTTCTTTATCGGAACTGCTCACTAGTACAAAGGAGGTAAGAATAGTTAATCTTCCAGCGCTTGCCGTCGATTCTTGCTCTCAGTAGACGTTATGAGATAGGTGTTAATGACAGTAGGGTTTGCCGAGCAAAGCTGTTGAGAACACCGACTCCTGTTCTTCTTTGAGTTCCCCCAGAGATGTTTCCTCGCTTCTCCAATGTCTTCTTAGCGGCTTCCCCTGAGATCCACTTCTCTTATTCTTACTATTGTCACTTTGTATGTTTCTAATTATTTCGCCGGGAAAAGCTTTGAACCAGGCTGGTTCAATGTCAATACATTCCAGGTCACAAGATTTATGCCACCTTGGTCAGCGATGCTCAAAAGGGTATGTCTTTGATCAGGCCTGGGTCCAATTGAGGATATAGTGGGTGAGGTATCGGAGGCTGTAGTTTTAGTATTTTTTGTAGCACTGTTTTAACAAACTGCAATCACCAATATCTCTTCAATATTATGTCAAATTTTCACTTTCAGACGCTTTACCTTAACAGTAATATTACCATAATAGTAGTGGTAGTAGTAGGAGTATAGTGTTGTATTAGTGATAGTAGTAACAGTAGCAGCAGTATTAATAGCAGTGGTAGAAGGTATATTTTGCCTTTCGGTCAGTTGAATATCCCTTTCTGGATGCTCCAGAAGTTGATCTTGATACGCTCAGCCGTTCCAAAAACATTGCTGATAGGCAATTTTTACAATCTGTATGTACATAGTACGTTTTCATTTAGTTCAAATTTCCCCTCCATATTTCCTTGGATATTCATTTCAATTTCCTTAGCCTTGGTAGAGCTTGCTACAGAAGTAGCAATATTAGTGGTAGTAGTAGTAGTAGTTGCTTGCAAATATTTCCTTTTTGGTTAATTGATTCATCTTCCTTATCACTTCCTGAAAGTTCCAAATTAATATACTCAGTAATTTCTGAATTACAACCTTTTGGAAATCCATATGCAAATAACATGCTTTGATTTAGCTCATCTTTTTCCTCAACATTCCCTGAAAAGCTCACCTGAATACCTTTGTTTTTGGTAATTAAAGGTCAAGCATTTCGACCTTTCTTCTCTTCACTGAGCTTTACGGCACTGAGGATGGTGCTGATTCAGCAGACACTGAAAAAATATTCAATGCCTCCAAACAGCTTATTGAGTTCTTCATTGTTTATCATGATGCATTGGAAAATCACACAGACATGCAAAGTATAAAGGAAAATCTGTCCCTAATAGATGTCGCTAAAAAATTTTCTTGTTTTAAACAGTCACTTTCGGAAAGATCGCGTACACCAAAACTTTAGATACAATATATAGAAATGATAGAAATACGGAAGAAGTTTATCCAAGCAGTGTGTACGGGAATCTGAGATCTTTATCTTCAGGCAGTTGAAACTATGTCGTCGTATTTCGCAGTATCCAACCACTTCCTATATGAGAAGTCTGCCAGGGTGTACCGGCAAAATATGAAACATTTGGAAACTACCAATCCCAACATGTTTGACAATTTTCAGAACGGCAGATTAATAATCCAAAGATCCGAAAAATTTTTGACGGTTCTGTCATCAGATCTGGTCGTTGAGCAGGTCCTCATGTGCTCGTTGAAAACTGAGGCTGTTCTTACAAGGGGAAGCAGGATAAATCAGTTGCAGAGGCTAACTTGGTTACTTTCAGCACCAACTTCTAGTGCAATTAATTCGTCAATGCAAAATTTTGCTTAAGTCCAATACGAGACTAGCGAACAGCACAAAGAAGTTACGGAGTCTAGGATTGAACACGATAACCATGACACTAGCAAGCTTCTTTGCTTTCTTGCTGAGAATACCCCTTTCGCAGAAGATCCGACTGTTTCAGCGAATCCCGTGGAAAAAAAACTCAACTTATGATAGTATCAGCCAGAAGTACGTTGACTTCGTTGCACGGACATACGTGTCGCAAAGAACGCCGGTGGTTTTTGACGGATACAACCAAACACCTTCAATCAAAGACATCACCCATTTGAGACGGAAAGGGACACGATCGTACCCGCGGATCAGCTTTAACAGGAATATACTCTTTTCTACAAAGAAAGAAGTGTTCCTAAGCAACTTCAAGAATAAGCAAGCAATCATAGCCATGACCAGTGAGTTCCTGACTAAAGCTGTGTGTCAGGTATACCAGGCAGAAGGTGACGCTGATCTTCTTGTTGTTCTAATTGCAGTATGATCTCCTTCTTTTATGTCTACTTTCCTGGTTGGAAACGACAAAGATCTGCTTATACTCCTGTGTTTTCACGCACAGACAGGTAGCCAAGCAATCTTCTTTTATTCTGAGCCACGAGCTGGAATCTCATAGAATAGAATTTAGGATATTAATGCAACGAAACTCAAACTGGGATCTCGTATATGTAGCAAATCCTATATTTCCTCGCCTTCCTTGGGTGCGATTCAACTTCTCGAGTCTATGGCATTGGGAAGTCAACGAAAAACGATGAATTTTAAGAATTCTCTATAGTTCTTATGAACACCCTATCCACCAAGCATGACATTTCAGCAGCTGGTTAGAAAGCAATGATGCTTTTATATAAGAGCCCACGCTCAATTTTAGCTCTCAATCAGTTGCGTCATCTCAAATTCATCGAGAAAGTTACAGAATTTGCTTCGTATGTTGAGTCTAAAGTTCTTCCTCCCACCAGTGATGCTTGCAGCTTCCACTCATTTTGAGTTTATTTGCAAGTTATATCATGGAAAACCCTGGAACACAGTTCGGTTATTCAGAATGGACTATATTGCCCTATTTTGGGTGAACTCCCAGATGCCCCCCAGTGTCTCCTTGCAGTCTTTCACTGTAACTGCGAAACCGAATGCTCAAATTTGTGATGCACTTACAAAAGAAATGGCTTGAAATTCACCTGGGCCTGTGGACTTTGCAAGGGAACAAGTTGTACTGTGTTACAACTGAGTTTTTCAGAGTTGATGATCTGGAAAATAATAAAGATCTAAGAATATTAATATTTAAATTTTTTATCACATTTATATATTACATAACTGAAAAAGTCGAGAAAGTATTAATTGTTGGTTAAAACCTCAAATTGGAAGATAGTTGTCATTCTGTATTTTAAGAGCGGTTACTTTCAGATTAAGCATGATCTAATACTGATGAAATATTTAAGTGAAAGTGTTAATTTTACATTCAAATAAAGGCGATTTTCATAATCACTGTAATTTAGTACCCTACTCTAGACATAAATTTTTTTGATGTACGCCTTTATATGTAAAAATAAGTTTCACCTCCTTGAAATCAACCTCAACCTCAAAGAACCTAATTTGAAGTTTTACGTTCAAAAAAAGGTGATTGTCATAGTCACCGTG
Source organism: Artemia sp. Qi Xiang Cuo (assembly GCF_049724085.1). Lineage (NCBI taxonomy): Eukaryota > Metazoa > Arthropoda > Branchiopoda > Anostraca > Artemiidae > Artemia > Artemia sp. Qi Xiang Cuo. The sequence continues at coordinate 21,188,660 of NC_142809.1, read as the reverse complement.
ATCTAGTCACCTTACTTTAGGCATCAATTTTGATGTCTAGAATAATAAAAAGTTTGTCTTTTTATTCCCATTCTCTAAGAAGAACTCCTGAAACACAAAGGCCGTTTAATTAGAATAATAAGCTTTTTTAAAAGTTCTAAAATAATTTTAGCGTTAAGAGCAAGCTATTGAGGAAGAGGCAATCCCCCTCATGTACTCGATAATTTCTGTTCAGTTAAGTCTTGTTGTTGCTCCTTACTTTTAGTTGAAATTCAATTTCGGATCGTTTAAAAAAAATGGAAAATCTGGCCCCCTCCATGGAAATTCCTTCACCTCCTAAAAAAAACCCTCAATGGAAACTTTTTCCCATTTAAAATACACCCCCCCCCTTACAGCAGTAAAACTCCCTCCAAATAATTTAATTCTAGCTGAAAATTTCCTAAGGAAACTTTTCTTAGCGCACTTTCATTTGAGAAAGACTATAATTTCTGTTTGTTTTAGAACTAGAGCCAATCTTTCGAAATCAAATGAATGCTTGAATTATGTAGGTTTATTTTAGTTTTGACAAGATTTTTTTCAGAAACTAAATTTCAGCTGGGGAAGCGCAAACTTGGGTCTGAGAGGACTAGGGTGTAGAGGAAGCAGTTACCAATGATGGGCAGATGATAACTATCGGGCTCAGGAACAGAAAGCGCCCCATGATTCTCTGTCGTGTGAGCATCATAACGTGTAAGACTTCGGAGTATTTCAGCTTTTGCAGCCTCATCGTTTTTCTCTTCTTCGTCACTCGCTTCAGCAATGTCAGGAGGGATTATAATCATGTCAGCACGGTCCTCATTGTCACAGGACATCTTGTCTAATGCGGCAACAGCTTCCTGAATTGTCCGAAATGGTTTGGAGCTCATCCGTAAAGTAAACTGTTTTTTAGCTCAAATCCCCCAAATCCTCAAATCACCCAATAATCGTTTCTGCCCATTATTCCCAATTGGGCACACTTTCATAAAAATCCTGAGATATAGATTTTTCATAGCAGACAGATAAATAGTGTTCCATAATCCTACTCCCTAATGAAGTCTTTGCCAAGGACTCTAGTTTAGACATTTTTAGTTGAAACTATAGTTCAGCCTTAGCTTAGAAGTAGCCGCGTAAAATTTCTTAAAATTTCCAGTTTTACTAAAATCAAGAAAATATACTGGGATCTCGTATATGTAGCAAATCCTATATTTCCTCGCCTTCCTTGGGTGCGATTCAACTTCTCGAGTCTATGGCATTGGGAAGTCAACGAAAAACGATGAATTTTAAGAATTCTCTATAGTTCTTATGAACACCCTATCCACCAAGCATGACATTTCAGCAGCTGGTTAGAAAGCAATGATGCTTTTATATAAGAGCCCACGCTCAATTTTAGCTCTCAATCAGTTGCGTCATCTCAAATTCATCGAGAAAGTTACAGAATTTGCTTCGTATGTTGAGTCTAAAGTTCTTCCTCCCACCAGTGATGCTTGCAGCTTCCACTCATTTTGAGTTTATTTGCAAGTTATATCATGGAAAACCCTGGAACACAGTTCGGTTATTCAGAATGGACTATATTGCCCTATTTTGGGTGAACTCCCAGATGCCCCCCAGTGTCTCCTTGCAGTCTTTCACTGTAACTGCGAAACCGAATGCTCAAATTTGTGATGCACTTACAAAAGAAATGGCTTGAAATTCACCTGGGCCTGTGGACTTTGCAAGGGAACAAGAGTAGAGGAGGGGGTACCAGCCCCATCCCTCACCCCTGCTGCCACCTATAACTTTTTTTACATAATTTATTCAAGGATTATCGATCGAGTCTAATGTGGGTGTGTCAAGGTCAATCGATCTGTTGTTGTTGTTTGGCCACGTGCGAATGACTTGAGGGATGATTTACATAATCGATTGGGGACATAATTTATTCAAGTATTATCGATCGAGTCTAATGTGTGTGTGTCAAGGTCAATCGATCTGTTGTTGTTTGGCCACGTGCGAATGACATGAGGGATGATTTACATAATCGGCGGGGGAATTATTGATTCACGAGCATAGCACCTGTGAACTTGATTTACATAATCGCTAGGGGAAATTATTGATTCACGAAGGGGAGACTTACGATACAATCAGGCTTATTTCATCTTATTTATGAGGAATTTGTTACTTAAGAAACACACAGTGATTCATTTTTTATTTGTTATATTAACCTTAGAAATAGTTCATGTGAACTTGATTTAGATAATCCCTAGGGGAAATTATTGATTCACGAAGAGGAGAATTAAGAAACATTAAGGCTTCTTTAATCTTAGATCTGAGGGATAAAAATTCTTTAGGACAGAGAGAAAAATTAATATTCTATTTTTAAATAGGGCTTCATTGATCTTTAGTGTCAGGAATCATAATTGACATCACATGTTATCTTGGAATTATGCGGGAGTCTAAAGAGATAGAAATTCTATTTTTAAATACGGCTTCACGGAGCTTTAAGTCGGAGAGATAAATTGATATTCTAACGAAACCCTAATAGTTTAGCTAGGAAAATTTATGAGATGAAGAGATTAACGTGGGAAAGGGTTTCCTAGAAATTTGAAATGCGTTAGCGCACAGATGCCAAACAAAAGGAACACGCTGAAATTACGTTTATGGATTATTTGGGTGAAACCGTTTTATCTATTTTATGGAACTATTTCGGCGAAACAGTTTGAGCCATTTGAAAGAAGATTTTAAGAAAGGTTTTAGAAGAGAATTTGAGGGTGAAACTCTGTGGTCGTTATAATACACAAGTTCCATTTGAACTGTGTTGTGAGGTCCTCTACCCCAACCCCCAAGGGTTCCGCTCCCCCCACCACAACCCCGAAGGAAGCCCCCCGGTACTCAAAGGCCCCCAAGCTCCCATAGAGCCCCAGCCACCCAAACGCCCTCCTCAGACCCTCAAAGGCCCTCCTCTGGTCCTCAAAGGGCCCCCGGACCCCCAAAGGGCCCCCGGACACTCAAAGGTCCCCCAAGCTCCCAAAGGGCCACCGGCACCCCCAAAGGCCCACCCCAGACCCTCAACGGCCATCCCCGGGCCCCCCAAAGGCCCATCGAGCTCCCAAAGGACCAACGGGGTCCCAAAGGCCATCCACCGGTCCCCAAATGTCACCCAGCCCCCCAAAGGCCCTCCCTGTGCCCCCCAGGCCCGCCCGGTGCCCCAAAGGCCCTCCCCCGGCCCCCTCCTCCTCCTCCCACCTCCTCCTCCTCCCACCTCCTCCTCCTCCTCCTCCTCCTCCTCCCTCCTCCTCCTCCTCCCACCTCCTTCCTCCTCCTCCTCCCTCCTCCTTCTACCTCCTCCTCCCACCTCCTCCTTCCTCCTCCTCCTCCCCTCCCCTCCCCCCCCATTCCCTCATCATTTTTTATACTTTTTTGTGCATTGAGACACAGAACGACCCCCTGCCCCCGGCCCCTCCCCCTCCAAAGGTCTGATTTTTTCAAAGTTCATTTTGAATTTCTTTCATTGAAATGCAAGAGTTGGAATATTTCAGTAGTGTTTGGTTGTGGTTTACCTTGTCACAGTTACATTTTCTTGATTTTTCAAAGTTCATTTTGAATTTCTTTCGTTGAAATGCAAGAGTTGGAATATTTCAGTAGTGTGATGTTGTAGTTTACCATGTCACAGTTACATTCCCTTAATTTTTCAAACTTCATTTTGAATTTCTTTCATTGAAATGCAAGAGTTGGAATATTTCAGTAGTTTGATGTTGTGGTTTACCTTGGCACAGTTACATTACATTAATTTTTCAAAGTTCATTTTGAATTTCTTTCGATGAAATGCAAGAGTTGGAATATTTCAGTCGTGTTTGGTTGCGGTTTACCATGTCACAGTTACATATTCTTGATTTTTGAAAGTTCATTTTGAATTTTTTTCGTTGATATGCAAGAGTTGGAATATTTCAGTAGTGTGATGTTGTAGTTTACCATGTCACAGTTACATTCCCTTAATTTTTCATAGTTCATTTTGAATTTCTTTCGTTGAAATGCAAGAGTTGGAATATTTCACTAGTGTGATGTTATGGTTTACCCTGTCACAGTTACATTCTCCTTGATTTTTCAAAGTTCATTTTGAATTTCTTTCATTGAAATGCAAGAGTTGGAATATTTCACTAGTGTTTGGTTGTGGTTTACCATGTCACAGTTACATTTTCCTGATTTTTCAAAGCTCATTTCGAATTTCTTTCATTGAAAAGCAAGAGTTGGAATATTTCAGTAGTGTTAGGTCGTGGTTTACCTTGTCACAGTTACATTTTCTTGATTTTTCAAAGTTCATTTTGAATTTCTTTCGTTGAAATGCAAGAGTTGGAATATTTCAGTAGTGTTATGGTTGTGGTTTACCTTGTCACAGTTACATTTTCTTGATTTTTCAAAGTTCATTTTGAATTTCTTTCGTTGAAATGCAAGAGTTGGAATATTTCACTAGTGTTTGGTTGTGGTTTACCTTGTCACAGTTACATTTCCTTGATTCTTCAAAGTTCATTTTGAATTTCATTCGTTGAAATGCAAGAGTTGGAATATTTCAGTAGTGTTTGGTTGCGGTTTACCTTGTCACAGTTACATTTTCATGATTTTTCAAAGTTAATTTTGAATTTCTTTTATTGAAATGCAAGAGTTGGAATATGTCAGTAGTGTTTGGTTGTGGTTTACCTTGTCACAGTTACATTTTTTTGATTTTTCAAAGTTAATTTGAATTTCTTTCTTTGAAATGCAAGAGTTGGAATATTTCAGTAGTGTTTGGTTGTGGTTTACCTTGTCATGGATACATTTTCTTGATTTTTCAAAGTTCATTTTGAATTTCTTTCGTTGAAATGCAAGAGATGGAATATTTCAGTAGCGTTTGGTTGTGGTTCACCTTGTCACAGTTACATTTTCTTGATTTTTCAAAGTTCATTTGAATTTCTTTCATTGAAATGCAAGAGTTGGAATATTTCAGTAGTGTTTGGTTGTGGTTTACCTTGTCATAGCTACATTTTCTTGATTGTTCAAATTTCATTTTGAATTTCTTTCGTTGAAATGCAATAGTTGGAATATTTCAGTAGTGTTTGGTTGCGGTTTACCTTGTCACTGTTACATTCCCTTAATTTTTCAATGTTTATATTGAATTTCTTTCGTTGAAATGAAAGAGTTGAAATATTTCAATAGTGTTTGGTTGTGGTTTACCATGTCACAGTTACATTTTCCTGATTTTTCAAAGTTTATTTTGAATTTCTGTCATTGAAATGCAAGAGTTGGATTATTTCTCGAGTGTTTTGTTTTGGATTACCTTGTCACACTTTCTTTTTCCTTAAATTTCTAAGTTTATTTTGATTTTCTTACCTTGAAATTCAAGAGTTGGAATATTTCAGTAGTGTTTGGTTGTGGTTTACTTTGTCAAAGTTACATTTCCTTTATTTTTCATAGTTTATTTTGAATTTCATTCATTGAAATGCAAGAGTTGGAATATTTCAGTAGTGTGATGTTGTGGTTTACCTTTGTCACAGTTACATTTTCTTGATTTTTCAAAGTTCATATTGAATTTCTTTCGTTGAACTTCACGAGTTGGACTATTTCAGTAGTGGTTGGTTGTGGTTTACCTTGTCACAGTTACATTTTCTTGATTCTTCAAAGTTCTTTTTGAATTTCATTCGTTAAAATGCAAGAGTTGGAATATTTCAGTAGTGTTTGGTTGTGGTTTACCTTGTCATAGCTACATTTTCATGATTTTTAAAAGTTCATTTTGAATTTCTTTCGTTGAAATGCAAGAGTTGAAATATTTCATTAGTGTTTGGTTGTGGTTTACCTTGTCACAGTTACATTTTCTTGATTATTCAAAGTTCATTTTGAATTTCTTTCGTAGAAATGCAAGAGTTGGAATATTTAAGTAGTGTTTGATTGTGGTTTACCTTCTAATAGTTACATTTTCATGATTTTTCAAAGTTCATTTTGAATTTCTTTCGTTGAAATGCAAGAGATGTAATATTTCAGTAGTGTTTGGTTGTGGTTTAACTTGTCACAGTTACATTTTCTTGATTTTTCAAAGTTCATTTTGAATTTCTTTCGTAGAAATGCAAGAGTTGGAATATTTCAGTAGTGTTTGGTTGTGGTTTACCTTGTCAAAGTTACATTTTCTTGATTTTTCAAAGTTCATTTTGAATTTCATTCGTTGAAATGCAAGAGTTGGAATATTTCAGTAGTGTTTGCTTGTGGGTTACCTTGTCACAGTTACATTTTCTTGATTTTTCAAAGTTCAATTTGAATTTCTTTCGTTGAAAAGCAAGAGCTGGAATATTTCAGTAGTGTTTGCTTGTGGTTTACCTTGTCACAGTTACATTTTCTTGATTTTTAAATGTTAATTTGAATTTATTTAGTTTAAATGCAAGAGTTGGAATATTTCAGTAGTGTTTGCTTGTGGGTTACCTTGTCACAGTTACATTTTCTTGATTTTTCAAATTTAATTTTGAATTTCTTTCATTTAAATACAAGAGTTTGAATATTTCAGAAGTGTTTGGGTGTTGTTTCCATTGTCACAGTTACATTTTCTTGATTTTTCAAAGTTCATTTTGAATTTCTTTCGTTGAAATGCAAGAGTTGGAATATTTCATTAGTGTGTGATTGTAGTTTACACTGTCACAGTTACATTTTCTTTATTTGTCAAAGTTCATTTTGAATTTCTTTCCTTGAAATGCAAGAGTTGGAATATTTCAATAGTGTTTGGTCGTGGTTTACCTTGTCACAGTTACATTTTCGTGATTTTTCAAAGTTCATTTTGAATTTCTTTCGTTGAAATGCAAGAGTTGGACTATTTCAGTTGTGTTTGGTCGTGGTTTACATTTTCAAAGTTACATTTTCTTGATTTTTCAAAGCTCATTTAGAATTTCTTTCTTTTAATAGCAAGAGTTGTAATATTTAAGTAGTGTTTGTTCGTGGTTTACCTTTTCACAGTTACATTTTCGTGATTTTTTAAAGTTCATTTGAATTTATTTAGTTGAAATGGAAGAGTTGGAATATTTCAGTAGTGTTTGGTTGTGGTTGACCTTTGTCACATTTACATTTTCTTGATTTTTCAAAGTTCATTTTGAATTTCTTTCGTTGAAATGCAAGAGTTGGAATATTTCAGTAGTGTTTGATTGTGGTTTACCTTGTCACAGTTACATTTTCTTGATTTTTCAATGTTCATGTTGAATTTCTTTCATTGAAATGCTAGAGATGGAATATTTCAGTAGTGTTTGGTTGTGGTTTACCTTGTCACAGTTACATTTTCTTGATTTTTCAAAGTTCATTTTGAATTTCTTTCATTGAAATGCAAGAGTTGGAATATTTCAATAGTGTATGGTTATGGTATACCTTGTCACAGTTACATTTTCTTTATTTTTCAATGTTCATTTTGTATTTCTTTCATTGAAATGCAAGAGTTTTAATATTTGAATAGTCTTTGGTTGTGGTTTACCTTGTCAAAGTTACATTTTCATTATTTTTAAAAGTTTATTTGAATTTCTTACAGTGAAATGCAAGAGTTGGAATTTTTCACTTATGTGTTGTTGTGGTATATCTTGTCACAGTTCCTGATTATTGATTTTTCATTGTTCATTTTGAATTTATTTCTTTGAAATGAAAGAGTTGGAATATTTCATTAGTGTTTGGTTGTGGTTTACCTTGTCACAGTTACATTTTCATGATTTTTCAAAGTTCATTTTGAATTTCTTTCGTTGAAATACAAGAGTTGGAATATTTCAGTTGTGTTTGGTTATGGTATAACTTGTCAAAGTTACATTTTCTTGATTTTCCAAAGTTCATTTTGAATTTCTTTCATTGAAATACAAGAGTTGGAATATTTCAGTAGTGTTTGGTCGTGGTTTAACTTGTCACAGATACATTTTCTTGATTTTTCAAAGTTCATTTTGAATTTCTTCGTTGAAATGCAAGAGTTGGAATATTTCAGTAGCGTTTGGTTGTGGTTTAACTTGTCAAAGTTACATCTTCTTGATTTTTCAAAGTTCATTTTGAATTTCTTTCGTTGAAATGCAAGAGTTGGAATATTTCAGTAGTGTTTGGTTGTGGTTTAACCTGTCAAAGTTACATTTTCTTGATTTTTAAAAGTTCATTTTGAATTTCTGTAGTTGAAATGCAAGAGTTGGAATATTTCAGTAGTGTTTGGTTATGGTTTACCTTGTCACAGTTACATTTTCTTGATTTTTCAAAGTTCATTTTGAATTTCTTTTGTTGAAAAGCAAGAGTTGGAATATTTCAGTAGTGTTTTCTTGTGGTTTACATTGTAACAGTTACATTTTCTTGATTTTTTCAAAGTTCATTTGAATTTCTTAAGTTGAAATGCAATAGTTTGAATATTTAAGTAGTGTCTTTTTATTGTTTAACTTGTCACAGTTACATTTTATTTATTTTTTAAAATTTCATTTTTAATTTTTTTCGTTGAAATGCAAGAATTGGATTATTTCAGAAGTATCTGGTTATGGTTTAACTTGTCACACTTACATTATCTTGATTTTTCAAAGTTCATTTTGAATTTCTTTCGTTGAAATGCAAGAGTTGGATTATTTCAGTAGTGTTTGGTCGTGATTTACCATGTCACAGTTACATTTTCTTGATTTTTCAAAGTTCATTTTGAATTTCTTTCATTGAAATGCAAGAGTTGAACTAATTCAGTAGTGTTTGGCCGTGGTTTACCTTGTCACAGTTACATTTTCTTGATTTTTCACAGCTCATTTTGAATTTCTTTCGTTGAAAAGCAAGAGTTGGAATATTTCAGTAGTGTTTGCTTATGGTTTACCTTGTCACAGTTACATTTTCTTGATTTTTCAAAGATCATTTGAATTTCTTTAGTTGAAAAGCAGGAGATGGAATATTTCAGTAGTGTTTGGTTATGGTTTACCTTGTCACAGTTACATTTTCTTGATTTTTAAAAGTTCATTTTGAATTTCTTTCGTTGAAGTGCAAGAGTTGGAATATTTCAGTAGTGTTTGGTTATGGTTTACCTTGTCACAGTTACATTTTCTAGATTTTTCAAATTCATTTTGAATTTCTATCGTTGAAATGCAAGAGTTTGAATATTTCAGTAGTGTTTGGTTGTAGTTTACCATGTAACAGTTACATTTTCTTTATTTTTCAAATTTCATTTTGAATTTTTTTCTTTGAAATGCAAGAGTTGGAATATTTCAGTAGTGTTTGATTGTGGTTTACCGTGTCACAGTTAAATTTTATTGATTTTTCAAAGTTCATTTTTGAATTTCTTTCGTTGAAATGCAAGAGTTGGAATATTTCACTAGTGTATGGTTGTGGTTTACCTTGTCACATGTACACACATGTATACACATGTACACACATGTGCTTATCATGAGTGCTCATGATAAGCTAACCTAACCTTTTCCGGTGAGTATGGTTAGGTTAGACTAGATTCAGTTAGGTTAGATTAGACCAGGTTAGGCCTACGTACGCTTCACTTAGGTTAGCTTAGGTTAGGTGAGAGACATGCGAAAAGTTAGGTGTATGATTAGGTTAGGCTAGGTTAGATTAGGCTAGGTTAGGTTAAGTTAGGTTAGGCTAGGTTAGCCTACGTACGCATGCGTACGTAGGCTAACCTAGCCTAACCTAACTTAACCTAACCTAGCCTAATCTAACCCTAACCTAACCTAATCATACACCTAACTTTTCGCATGTCTCTCACCTAACCTAAGCTAACCTAAGTGAAGCGTACGTAGGCTAACCTAACCTAGTCTAATCTAACCTAACTGAATCTAGTCTAACCTAACCATACTCACCGGAAAAGGTTAGGTTAACTTATCATGAGCACTCATGATAAGCACATGTGTGTACATGTGTATACATGTGTGTACATGTGACAAGGTAAACCACAACCATACACTATTGAAATATTCCAACTCTTGCATTTCAACGAAAGAAATTCAAAATGAACTTTGAAAAATCAAGATAATGTAACTGTGACAAGGTAAACCACAACCAAACACTACTGAAATATTCCAACTCTTGCATTACAAAGAAAGAAATACAAAATGAAGTTTGAAAAATAAAGAAACTTTAACTGTTACATGGTAAAAGACAACCAAAAACTATTTAAATATTACAACTCTTGCATTAAAAATAAATAAATTAAAACTTATTTTTAAAAATAGATAAAATTTAACCTTGACAATGTAAACCATAACCAAACACTACTGAAATATTCCAACTCATGCAATTAAACGAAATAAATTCAAAATGAAATTTGAAAAATCAAGAAAATGTAACTGTGAAAAGGTAAACCAAAACCAAACACTACTGAAATATTCCATCTCCTGCTTTTCAACTAAAGAAATTCAAATTATCTTTGAAAAATCAAGAAAATGTAACTGTGACAAGGTAAACCATAACCAAACACTACTGACATATTCCAACTCTTGCTTTTCAACGAAAGAAATTCAAAATGATCTGTGAAAAATCAAGAAAATGTAACTGTGACAAGGTAAACCACTACCAAACACTACTGAATTAGTTCAACTCTTGCATTTCAATGAAAGAAATTCAAAATGAACTTTGAAAAATCAAGAAAATTTAACTGTGACATGGTAAATCACGACCAAACACTTCTGAAATAATCCAACTCTTGCATTTCAACGAAAGAAATTCAAAATGAACTTTGAAAAATCAAGATAATGTAAATGTGACAATTTAAAACATAACCACACACTTCTGAAATAATACAATTCTTGCATTTCAACGAAAGAAATTCAAAATGAAATTTGAAAAAATCAATAAAATGTAAATGTGACATGGTAAACCATAACCATACACTACTGAAATATTCCAACTCTTGCATTTCAATGAAAGAAATTCAAATTAACTTTTAAAAAATCAAGAAAATGTAACTGTGACAAGGTAAACCACAAGTAAACACTACTGAAATATTCCAACTCTTGCTTTTCAACGAAAGAAATTCAAAATGAACTTTGAAAAATCAAGAAAATGTAACTTTGACAAGTTAAACAACAACCAAACACTACTGAAATATTCCAACTCGTGAATTTCAACGAAAGAAATTAAAAATGAACTTTGAAAAATCAAGAAAATGTAACTTTGACAAGGTAAACCACAACCAAACACTACTGAAATATTCCAACTCTTGCATTTCAACGAAAGAAATTCAAAATGAACTTTGAAAAATCAAGAAAATGTAACTGTGACAAGTTAAACCACAACCAAACGCTACTGAAATATTCCAACTCTTGCATTTCAACGAAAGAAATTCATAATGAACTTTGAAAAATCAAGAAAATATATCTGTGACAAGGTAAACCACTACCAAACACTACTGAAATAGTCCAACTCATGCATTTCAATGAAAGAAATTCAAAATGAACTTTGGAAAATCATGAAAATGTAACTTTGACAAGGTATACCATAACCATACACTACTGAAATATTCCAACTCTTGCATTTCAATGAAAGAAATTCAAAATGAACTTTGAAAAATCATGAAAACGTAACTGTGACAAGGTAAACCACAACCAAACATTACTGAAATATTCAAACTCTTGCATTTCAAAGAAATAAATTCAAAATGAACTTTGAAAAATCAAGAAAATGTAACTGTGACAAGGTAAACCATAACCAAACACTAGTGAAATATTCCAACTCTTGCATTTCAATGTAAGAAATTCAAATGAACAAAGAAAAATCAGGAAAATGGAAATGTGACACGGTAAAACACAGACATACACTACTGAAATATTCCAACTCTTGCATTTAAACGAAAGAAATTCAAAATGAACATTGAAGAATCAAATAAATGTAACTGTGACAAGGTATACCATAACCATACACTACTGAAATATTCCAACTCTTGCATTTCAACGAAAGAAATTCAAAATGAACTTTGAAAAATCAAGAAAATGTAACTGTGACAAGGTAAACCACAACAAAACCCTACTTAAATAGACAAACCCTTGCATTTCAACGAAACAAATTAAAAATTAGCTTTTAAAAATAAATAAAATGTAACTGTTACAAGTTAAACCACCAGAAAACACTACTTAAATATTCTAACTCTTGCATTTCAAAGAAAGAAATTCAAAATGAACTTTGAAAAATCAAGAAAAAGTAAATGTGACAAGGTAAACCACAACCAAACACTACTGAAATATTCCAACTCTTGCATTTCAACGAAAGAAATTCAAATGAACTTTAAAAAATAACGAAAATGTAACTGTGACAAGGTAAACCACGACCAAACACTACTCAAATATTCCAACTCTTGCTTTTCAATGAAAGAAATTCTAAATGATCTTTGAAAAATCAATAAAATGTAACTGTGACAAGGTCAACCACGACCAAACACTACTGAAATAGTCCAACTCTTGCATTTCAACGAAAGAAATTCAAAATGAACTTTCAAAAATCACGAAAATGTAACTGTGACAAGGTAAACCACGACCAAACACTACTGAAATATTCCAACTCTTGCATTTCAACGAAAGAAATTCAAAATGAACTTTGAAAAATCAAGAAAATGTAACTGTGACATGGTAAACTACAATAAAACACTACTGAAATATTCCAACTCGTGCATTTCAACGAAAGAAATTCAAAATGAACTTTGAAAAATCAAGAAAATGTAACTGTGACAATGGAAACCACACCCAAACACTACTGAAATATTCCAACTCTTGCATTTCAATGAAAGAAATTCAAAATGAACTTTGAAAAATCAAGAAAATGTAACTGTGACAAGGTAACCCACAACAAAACACTAGTGAAATATTCCAACTCTGGCATTTAAACTAAAGAAATTCAAATGAAATTTGAAAAATCAAGAAAATGTAACTGTGACACGATAACCCACAAGCAAACACTACTGAAATATTCCAGCTCTTGCTTTTCAACGAAAGAAATTCAAATTGAACTTTGAAAAATCAAGAAAATGTAACTGTGACAAGGTAAACCACAACCAAACACTACTGAAATATTCCAACTATTGCATTTCAACGAAACAAATTCAAAATGAACTTTGAAAAATCAAGAAAATGTAACTTTGACAAGGTAAACCACAACCAAACACTAGTGAAATATTCCAACTCTTGCATTTCTATGAAAGAAATTCAAAATGAACTTTGAAAATTCAAGAAAATGTAACTGTGACAAGTTAAACCACAACCAAACACTACTGAAATATTACATCTCTTGAATTTCAACGAAAGAAATTCAAAATGAACTTTGAAAAATCAAGAAAATGTAACAATGATAAGGTAAACCACAATCAAACACTACTGAAATATTCCAACTATTGCATTTCAACGAAAGAAATTCAAAATGAACTTTGAAAAATCAAGAAAATGTAACTGTGACAAGGTAAACCACAACCAACCACTACTGAAATATTCCAACTCTTGCATTTCAACGAATTAAATTCAAAATGAAATTTGAAAAATCATGAAAATGTAGCTATGACAAGGTAAACCACAACCAAACACTACTGAAATATTCCAACTCTTGCATTTCCACGAAAGAAATTCAAAAAGAACTTTGAAGAATCAAGAAAATGTAAATGTGACAAGGTAAACCACAACCAAACACTACTGAAATATTCCAACTCTTGCATTTCAAAGAAAGAAATTCAATAAGAACATTGAAAAATAAAGAAAATGTAACTTTGACAAGTTAAACCACACCAACACACTACTGAAATATTCCAACTCTTGCATTTAAATGAAAGAAATTCATAATGAACTTTGAATAATCAAGAAAATGTAACTGTGACAAGGTAAACCACAACCAAACACTACTGAAATATTCCAACTCTTGCATTTCAAAGAAAGAAATTCAAAATAAACTTTGAAAAATCAGGAAAATGTAACTGTGACATTGTAAACCACAACCAAACACTACTGAAATATTCCAACTCTTGCATTTCAAGGAAAGAAATTCAAAATAAACTTTGAAAAATAAGGAAAATGTAACTGTGACATGGTAAACCACAACCAAACACTAGTGAAATATTCCAACTCTTGCATTTCAACGAAAGAAATTCAAAATTAACTTTGAAACATTAAGTGAATGTAACTGTGACAAGGTAAACCGCAACCAAACACTACTGAAATATCACAACTCTTGCAGTTCAACGAAATAAATTAAAATTGAAATATTAAAAATAATGACAATTTAACCTTTACAAGGTAAACCACTACCAAACACTACTGAAATATTCCAACTCTTGCATTTCAATGAAAGAAATTCAAATGAACTTTTAAAAATCAAGAAAATGTAACTGTGACAAGGTGAACCACAACCAAACACTACTGAAATATTCCATCTCTTGCATTTCAACGAAAGAAATTCAAAATGAACTTTGAAAAATCAAGAAAATGTAACTATGATAAGGTAAACCACAATCAAACACTACTGAAATATTCCAACTCTTGCATTTCAACGAAAGAAATTCAAATGAACTTTGAAGAATCAAGAAAATGTAACTGTGACAAGGTAAACCATGACCAGACACTACTGAAATATTTCAACTCTTGCATTTCAATGAAAGAAATTCAAAATGAACTTTGAAAAATCATGAAAATGTAGCTATGACAAGGTAAACCACAAACAAACACTACTGAAATATTCCAACTCTTGCATTTCAACGAAAGAAATTCAAAAAGAACTTTGAAAAATCAAGAAAATGTAACTGTGACAAGGTAAACCACAACCAAACACTACTGAAATATTCCAACTCTTGCATTTAAACGAAAGAAATTCAATTTGAACTTTGATAAATAATGAAATTTTATTTGTGACCAGGTAAACCACAACATCACACTACTGAAATATTCCAACTCTTGCATTTCAATGAAAGAAATTCAAAATGAACTTTGAAAAATCAAGAAAATGTAACTGTGACAAGGTAAACCACAACCAAACACTACTGAAATATTCCAACTCTTGCATTTCAATGAAAGAAATTCAAAATAAACTTTGAAAAATCAAGAAAATGTAACTGTGACATGGTAAACCACAACCTAACACTAGTGAAATATTCCAACTCTTGCATTTCAATGAAAGAAATTCAAAATAAACTTTGAAAAATCATGAAAATGTAACTGTGACATGGTAAACTACAACCTAACACTAGTGAAATATTCCAACTCTTGCATTTCAACGAAAGAAATTCAAAATGAACTATGAAAAATTAAGGGACTGTAACTGTGACATGGTAAACTTCAACATCACACTACTGAAATATTCCAACTCTTGCATTTCAACGAAAAAAATTCAAAATGAACTTTGAAAAATCAAGAAAATGTAACTGTGACATGGTAAACCGCAACCAAACACTACTGAAATATTCCAACTCTTGCATTTCAACGAAAGAAATTCAAAATGGACTATCAAAAATTAATGGAATGTAACTGTGACAGGGTAAACTACAACATCACACTAGTGAAATATTCCAACTCTTGCATTTCAACGAAAGAAATTCAAAATGAACTTTGAAAAATTAAGTGAATGTAACTGTGACATGGTAAACTACAACATCACACTACTGAAATATTCCAACTCTTGCATTTCAACGAAAGAAATTCAAAATGAACTTTGAAAAATCAAGAAAATGTAACTGTGACAAGGTAAACCACAACCAAACACTACTGAAATATTCCAACTCTTGCATTTCAATGAAAGAAATTCAAAATGAACTTTGAAAAAATCAGACCTTTGGAGGGGGGAGGGGCCGGGGGCAGGGGGTCGTTCTGTGTCTCAATGCACAAAAAAGTATAAAAAATGATGAGGGAATGGGGGGGAGGAGGAGGAGGAAGGAGGAGGTGGGAGGAGGAGGTAGAAGGAGGAGGGAGGAGGAGGAGGAAGGAGGTGGGAGGAGGAGGAGGAGGGAGGAGGAGGAGGAGGGATGAGGAGGAGGAGGAGGAGGAGGAAGTGGGAGGAGGAGGAGGGGGGCCGGGGGAGGGCCTTTGGGGCACAGGGCGGCCCGGGGGGGCCCGGGGAGGGCCGGTGGGGGGCGGGGGGACATTTGGGGGCCGGGGGAGGGCCTTGGGGACCCCGTTGGTCCTTGGGGCGCGCGTTGGGCCTGGGGGGGGCCCGGGGATGGCCGTTGAGGGTCTGGGGTGGGCCTTTGGGGGCGCCGGTGGCCCTTTGGGAGCTTGGGGGACCTTTGAGTGTCCGGGGGCCCTTTGGGGGTCCGGGGGCCCTTTGAGGACCAGAGGAGGGCCTTTGAGGGTCTGAGGAGGGCGTTTGGGTGGCTGGGGCTCTATGGGAGCTTGGGGGACCTTTGAGTACCGGGGGGGCTTCCTGGGGGGGGGGGGGGGGGGCCCCGGAACCCTTTGGGGTTGGGGTAGAGGACCTCACGACACTGTTCAAATGAAACTTGTGTATTATAACGACCACAGAGTTTCACCCTCAAATTCTCTTCTAAAACCTTTCTTAAAATCTTCTTTCAAATGGCTCAAACTGTTTCGCCAAAATAATCCCATAAAATAGATAAAACGGTTTCACTCAAATAATCCATAAACGTAATTTCAGCGTGTTCCTTTTGTTTGGCATCTCTGCGCTAACGCATTTCAAATTTCTAGGAAACCCTTTCCTACGTTAATCTCTTCATCTCATAAATTTTCCTAGCTAAACTATTAGGGTTTCGTTAGAATATCAATTTATCTCTCCGACTTAAAGCTCCGTGAAGCCGTATTTAAAAATAGAATTTCTATCTCTTTAGACTCCCGCATAATTCCAAGATAACATGTGATGTCAATTATGATTCCTGACAATAAAGATCAATGAAGCCCTATTTAAAAATAAAATATTAATTTTTCTCTCTGACCTAAAGAATGTTGATCCCTCAGACCTAAGATTAAAGAAGCCTTAATGTTTCTTAATTCTCCCCTTCGTGAATCAATAATTTCCCCTAGCGATTATGTAAATCAAGTTCACAGGTGCTATTTCTCAGGTTAAGCTAACCAAACAACAATGAAGCCATGTTTGTTTCTTAATCCCCCCTTCCTCAGACCTAAGATTAAAGAAGCCTTAATGTTTCCTAATTCTCCCCTTCGTGAATCAATAATTTCCCCTAGCGATTATGTAAATCAAGTTCACAGGTGCTATGCTCGTGAATCAATAATTCCCCCGCCGATTATGTAAATCATCCCTCATGTCATTCGCACGTGGCCAAACAACAACAGATCGATTGACCTTGACACACACATTAGACTCTATCGATAATCCTTTAATAAATTATGTCCCCCATCGATTATGTAAATCACCCCTCATGTCATTCGCACGTGGCCAAACAACAACAGATCGATTGACCTTGACACACCCACATTAGACTCGATCGATAATCCTTGAATAAATTATGTAAAAAAAGTTATAGGTGGCAGCAGGGGTGAGGGATGGGGCTGGTACCCCCTCCTCTACTAACAAGTTGTACTGTGTTACAACTGAGTTTTTCAGAGTTGATGATCTGGAAAATAATAAAGATCTAAGAATATTAATATTTAAATTTTTTATCACATTTATATATTACATAACTGAAAAAGTCGAGAAAGTATTAATTGTTGGTTAAAACCTCAAATTGGAAGATAGTTGTCATTCTGTATTTTAAGAGCGGTTACTTTCAGATTAAGCATGATCTAATACTGATGAAATATTTAAGTGAAAGTGTTAATTTTACATTCAAATAAAGGCGATTTTCATAATCACTGTAATTTAGTACCCTACTCTAGACATAAATTTTTTTGATGTACGCCTTTATATGTAAAAATAAGTTTCACCTCCTTGAAATCAACCTCAACCTCAAAGAACCTAATTTGAAGTTTTACGTTCAAAAAAAGGTGATTGTCATAGTCACCGTGATCTAGTCACCTTACTTTAGGCATCAATTTTGATGTCTAGAATAATAAAAAGTTTGTCTTTTTATTCCCATTCTCTAAGAAGAACTCCTGAAACACAAAGGCCATTTAATTAGAATAATAAGCTTTTTTAAAAGTTCTAAAATAATTTTAGCGTAAAGAGCAAGCTATTGAGGAGGAGGCAATCCCCCTCATGTACGTGATAATTTCTGTTCAGTTAAGTCTTGTTGTTGCTCCTTACTTTTAGTTGAAATTCAATTTCGGATCGTTTAAAAAAAATGGAAAATCTGGCCCCCTCCATGGACCTTCCTTCACCTCCTAAAAAAAAACCCTCAATGGAAACTTTTTCCCATTTAAAATACACCCCCCCTTACAGCAGTAAAACTCCCTCCAAATAATTTAATTCTAGCTGAAAATTTCCTAAGGAAACTTTTCTTAGCGCACTTTCATTTGAGAAAGACTATAATTTCTGTTTGTTTTAGAACTAGAGCCAATCTTTCGAAATCAAATGAATGCTTGAATTATGTAGGTTTATTTTAGTTTTGACAAGATTTTTTTCAGAAACTAAATTTCAGCTGGGGAAGCGCAAACTTGGGTCTGAGAGGACTAGGGTGTAGAGGAAGCAGTTACCAATGATGGGCAGATGATAACTATCGGGCTCAGGAACAGAAAGCGCCCCATGATTCTCTGTCGTGTGAGCATCATAACGTGTAAGACTTCGGAGTATTTCAGCTTTTGCAGCCTCATCGTTTTTCTCTTCTTCGTCACTCGCTTCAGCAATGTCAGGAGGGATTATAATCATGTCAGCACGGTCCTCATTGTCACAGGACATCTTGTCTAATGCGGCAACAGCTTCCTGAATTGTCCGAAATGGTTTGGAGCTCATCCGTAAAGTAAACTGTTTTTTAGCTCAAATCCCCCAAATCCTCAAATCACCCAATAATCGTTTCTGCCCATTATTCCCAATTGGGCACACTTTCATAAAAATCCTGAGATATAGATTTTTCATAGCAGACAGATAAATAGTGTTCCATAATCCTACTCCCTAATGAAGTCTTTGCCAAGGACTCTAGTTTAGACATTTTTAGTTGAAACTATAGTTCAGCCTTAGCTTAGAAGTAGCCGCGTAAAATTTCTTAAAATTTCCAGTTTTACTAAAATCAAGAAAATATACTTATCCTTGATAATTCTAAAAGTGAAACTTTAATCTTGTACTTTAGACACTGCTCTTAGCTATGGAACACTTCTGTGCCTCTCAGCTACAAACAATGATTTTTAAAAATCTAATTCAAACTGTTCCCAATTGGGAACAATGGGCAGTAATGGGTTAATATAAGAATCCACACAAAGAGATTAGTTTTATTTAGTGCAGCTTTGCCTTAACGTAATATATTGTACATTTTTCACTTGATCAATTTTCCTTAGCTGACGGAAATTGGCTCATACTTTGCCCCCCCCCCCCCGCACGATTTTGACGAAATTAACCCCCAACAAAAATACAGTATATTTTTAGATAAATATAGACAAATAGTGCATTCCACACATTTTGTTTGCGGTCAGAGACTATTTCTCCTCAATATCTCAGTAAAATTGATCGTAAATTGAATGAAAGTAGTTTCTGTAGAAGATCACTGAAAATATCCAAGACATTGAAACTACCAAATTTGGTAACAAATCACCAATGGTGGTAATCCAAAGAAAAACTATTATTAAGCTTCAACAGAGTATAATAAATCTTCTGTGAACTGAACGAAGTATTTTCTTTGTCGAGAGGGCATCAGAATATTTTGAAGCATGAAACATATAATGCCCCATCTAAAATGGGCATTTAATAACCGGCATTTATCATGCGGGTGTGCATGAACAGTAGTTCCAAAGATGGGTTATGCAATAATTTTATTGGTTCACACCGTCAGCATGGAAACAAAGCATAACACCATCAAACCATTTGAAAAAGAATCAGGAGCCCACTCTCAAAATTTAGAGACAAAGGGATTTTAAAGCCAAAATCTTAAGGCAGGGCAAATATTGTTTTTTTTTTCTTAAGTCTTGAACCCCAGTTTCCTATTCTTATTTGTCAGTCCCTTCGATTTTATATAAAAATGATGTGTCTTAACCTAAAGCTCATAACACGCTTCCCAACATACAGTTATTACTTTTTTTTTAGTACCTATATGAGAAGATTGAGAGGCAAGACAAAAGCAAACACGCAACTTCGGCACCATTTTTGGTTACTTAAAAAGGACTAAATAACTTTTACTTTCCGTTCGAACGAGCGATCTCCCGATATTCTAAGACCCTTGTTTCGGTACAATCATCCTTGGGAAAAATCAAAACAAACAAAAAACAAATAAATACGTACCCGTGATCTTGAAACTTTTACAATAGGATTCCCTGATACTTTGAATCTGATGGTGCTATTTCTATAGAGATTCCGTGACAATTTGGGCGTTTTTCTCGCTTTTTTTGAAAATCTGGCAATTTTTCACAGGCTCTTAACTGTCAATGAGCAAAACTAAACTAAACAAATCCTATATATTTTGAATCAATATAAAAAGTCAATTTTCTAATGCATCTATTGATATCAAAATTCCATTTTTTAGAGTTTCGATTACAGTAGTATGTTACCTTATACTTTGCTTACGCCCCCGTACAAACAGGTTTTTCTGGTAGTCCTATTCTACAGGAGCATTACACCTTTGCCAAGAGGAACGAGCACGACTTGATTGGTGATTAGTATTTGAATAATTTTTAGTTTAAATACGTGTTCATTCATCTTAAATTTTATTAGTAGGTTTTTCTTTTTTTTAAACTTTTCTAATAGGTTTTTAAACATATTAATAATAACCTTAACAAATATAAATTTTTTTAGATAGGAGCGTGATTGTGTGATGCTATAAGACTGGTTTCGTTTCATGGGTTCATTAATAGAAGGACTAATGTTTTTGAAAAGGGTAATTACTTCTTTAGTTTACGAGATTTGTGAATTTTTTGCGAAAAGATATTTGCGTAAAGGTATTGCGATGGTTAAGAATGCCTCACGGGTAATTAAAGAATGGGATGCTTGCATCAACAATACAAAGAATAAGCTCAGATACTTAATAGATTTGACGCTTACAAGAGAAATTGCTAGAAAGTATTCAATAGCTTAATTGAAAAGTAACGATAGAATGACATTGTGACTTGACCTAGCTTTACCTCGCCGATGTGGTCTCTATAATACATAAGTAACGTTTGAAATGTATTGTCAATTTAAAAAGAAATGGCTGAAGTGTTTTGAGGGGGATGTGTTGCATGGAGGGGTGAGTTGCACGAGGGTTCAGTTAAAGGGGATACAGTTGCACGGGGGAGTTTCGGTTATACAGGGGTTCAGTTACACGGGGGATTCAGTTGCACGGGGGTTGAGTTAAATGGGAATTGAGTTCCACGAGAGTAGTGCTTTGTCGTGGTTTAGCCGTGAGGTCCCTTACCACAACCCCAAAGGGCTCCGATCCCCCCCCCCCACCCCAACCCCGAAGGAACCCCCCGGTCCTCAAAGGTTCTCTAGGCTCCCAAAGGGTCCGTGGTTTACCTTGTAACTTTTACATTCTCTTGATTTTCAAAGTTCCGTTTGAAGGACTCTGTTGTTTTAAGCCAGTGTGATTTTTTCTTTACATGGTGTTCGTTCAAAAAAGCGAGAATTTCTCTTAAATAAATAATTCTTATATTTTTTCCGTTCAATTGAAGGCGAGTATTTCTGTTAAATAAATAATTGTTATACCTTTTAAACCGACTTCACGGGGTTTGAGGAGGCTCTGTTGATTTAAGCTGTTTGATTTTTTCCTAACCCAAAATGCGTTTTTGTTACATGCTAAATTTTGCCTTTTTTTTTCAAGGAAGCGGATACGTGCAATAACCCCCCTTCTGAAAAGAAAGCAAGATGGAGCGAATGTGTATGTGTTTACACACAAGTACACAAATGTATACACATTGCTAGAAGGTATTCAATAGCTTAATTGAAAAGTAACGATAGAATGACATTGTGACTTGACCTACCTTTACCTCGCCGATGTGGTCTGAATAATACATAAGTAACGTTTGAAAAGTATTTTCAATTTAAAAAAAAAGGTATGAAAAGTGTTTTGAGGGGATGGGTTGCTTGGAGGGTTGAGTTGGCACGAGGGTTAAGTCAAAAGGGATACAGTTGCACGGGGCTTTCGTTTATACAGGGGTTCAGTTACAAGGAGGATACAGTTGCACGGGGTTTGAGTTAAATGGGAATTGAGTTCCACGAGAGTAGTGCTTTGTCGTGGTTTAGCCGTGAGGTCCCTTACCACAACCCCAAAGGGCTCCGATCCCCCACCCCAGCCCCGAAGGAACCCCCCGGTCCTCAAAGGTTCTCTAGGCCCCCAAAGGGGCCGTGGTTTACCTTGTAACTTTTACATTCTCTTGATTTTCAAAGTTCCGTTTGAAGGACGCTGTTGTTATACGGGGGCTCAGTTAAAGGGGATACTGTTGCACGGGGTTTCGGTTATACAGGGGTTCAGTTACAAGGGGGATTCAGTTGCACGGGGGTTGAGTTAAATGGGAATTGAGTTCCACGAGAGTAGTGCTTTGTCGTGGTTTAGCCGTGAGGTCCCTTACCACAACCCCAAAGGGCTCCGATCCCCCCACCCCAACCCCGAAGGAACCCCCGGTCCTCAAAGATTCTCTAGGCTCCCAAAGGGGCCGTGGTTTACCTTGTAACTTTTACATTCTCTTGATTTTCAAAGTTCCGTTTGAAGGACTCGGTTGTTTTACGAGGGTTCAGTTAAAGGGGATACAGTTGCACGGGAGTTTCGGTTATGCAGGGGTTCAGTTACAAGGGGGATTCAGTTGCACGGGGGTTGAGTTAAATGGGAATTGAGTTCCACGAGAGTAGTGCTTTGTCTTGGATTAGCCGTGAGGTCCCTTACCACAACCCCAAAGGGCTCCGATCCCCCCACCCCAACCCCGAAGGAACCCCCGGTCCTCAAAGGTTCTCTAAGCTCCCAAAGGGGCCGTGGTTTACCTTGTAACTTTTACATTCTCTTGATTTTCAAAGTTCCGTTTGAAGGACTCTGTTGTTTTAAGCCAGTGTGATTTTTTCTTTACAAGGTGTTCGTTCAAAAAAGCGAGAATTTCTGTTAAATAAATAATTCTTATATTTTTTCTGTTCAACTGAAGGCGAGGATTTCTGTTAAATAAATAATTTTTATACAATTTAGAATGACGTTACGGGGTTTGAAGGGGCTCTATTGTTTTAAGCCGTTTGGATTTTTTCTTTACATGGTGTTCGTTCAAAAAGCGAGGATATTCCGTGTGATTTTTTTTTGGGAAGTTTAATGAATTTATTAGTTACCGAGAGTTCAATGACTCCCCTCCCCTCAATGACTTCCAGGGGTTTTATGACTCCTCCTCACAATGAATTCAGATGGTTTTAGGACTCATCCACCTAGCCATAACTCCATTCAACCTTGAGCGAAGATATAAACGTTTGATGAAGTATTTTTCTGCTTAACAACCACATTAATAACTTCCAAGATGATAGCTTTTCGTACATAACTTAAAATGTCAAAATATGCTTACAGTCCTAACAATTACGCGCTGTGATTGGTCAGAGAGATGATGTGACTTTCCCACTGGTATTATATGACCGGTTATTGACACTACCTAATCTATTGCATGTATTAAATCAGTATTTCTTACGCAGTGGAACGATAAACACATAAGTCATATCTTTAAAAAAAAATTGAAGATGGAGCATTTTAATAAAGTGTGTTTACATAACAAGGTTATTATTGCATTGAATGCTGACAAAGAGAAGTATTTAAACTTTGAAACAAGTACAGGTGGTAGCACTAGTGGAAATGGATGCATGCAGTGTCATGACAGTAAGGAATTAAATTTCTTTGGAATACCGAAAAAATTCAACTCTTATGTTGGTGGTTATGCGAGATTGAGATCTCCAGAGATGATTGCACTCAAAGAGAATGCCAACATAAAAACAATCATTGATGATAGAGGACAACTCCTTGCTACTGTTGCAGGTAACACATTACCTACTGATACATCCAATCGTCACCTTTCGGGTATTAGCATTCAACGGAAGATCAATAAAAGAAAGGCCTACTCTTCTACTAATATCGTAAAGCATATCTTGTCTACATGCCGAAACTGTTATCTGTGTAAAAATAATGTGATAATAGACAGTGAAATTGCCAGGAAAATAAAAAGGGCATTGTCAAGAAATATCACGATGGAATATAAAGATGAATCGATGAAAAACAAAGCACCAGCAAACGTTACTGCCATTGATCAAACAGTCATTGAACCAAATAATACCAAAGACGAAAAGCATATTGAGCCTTCGGGGTTGGGGTGGGGGGATCGGAGCCCTTTGGGGTTGTGGTAAGGGACCTCACGGCTAAACCACGACAAAGCACTACTCTCGTGGAACTCAATTCCCATTTAACTCACCCCCCGTGCAACTCAATCCCCCTTGTAACTGAACCCCTGCATAACCGAAACTCCCGTGCAACTGTATCCCCTTTAACTGAACCCCCGTAAAACAACAGAGTCCTTCAAACGGAACTTTGAAAATCAAGAGAATGTAAAAGTTACAAGGTAAACCACGGCCCCTTTGGGAGCCTAGAGAACCTTTGAGGACTGGGGGTTCCTTCGGGGTTGGGGTGGGGGGATCGGAGCCCTTTGGGGTTGTGGTAAGGGACCTCACGGCTAAACCACGACAAAGCACTACTCTCGTGGAACTCAATTCCCATTTAACTCAGCCCCCGTGCAACTGAATCCCCCGTGTAACTGAATCCGCTGTATAACCGAAACCCCCGAGCACCAGTATCCCCTTTAACTGAGCCCCCGTATAACAACAGCGTCCTTCAAACGGAACTTTGAAAATCAAGAGAATGTAAAAGTTACAAGGTAAACCACGGCCCCTTCGGGGGCCTAGAGAACCTTTGAGGACCGGGGGTTCCTTCGGGGCTGGGGGGAGGTGATCGGAGCCCTTTGGGGTTGTGGTAAGGGACCTCACTACTAAACCATGACAAAGCACTACTCTCGTGGAACTCAATTCCCATTTAACTCAACCCCCGTGCAACTGAATTCCCCTTTTAACTGAACTCCTGTATAACCAAAACCTCCATGCAACTCTATCCCTTTTAACTGAATTCACGTGCCAACTCAACCCTCCATGAAACTCATCCCCCTCAACACACGTTTCAACCATTTCTCTTTAAATTGACAATACATTCAAAACGTTACTAGTGTGGTATACAGATAACATAAGCGAGGTAAAGTTAGGTCAAGTCACAATGTTATTCTATCGTTACTTTTCAATTAAGCTATTGAATACCTTCTAGCAACGTGTGTACATGTGTGTACATGTTTGTACAAGCATACGTCTTCGCTCAATCATGCTTTCTTTTCAGAAGGGGGGTTATTGAACTTATCCGCTTCATTGAAAAAAAAAGGCAAAAATTATCATTCAAAAAAAATTCAATTTTTTTTTGGAAAAAATAAAAAAGATTAAAAAAAAATAGCCTCCTCAAACCCCGTGAAGTCATTTTAAAATGTATAACAATTATTTATTTAACAGAAATCCTCGCCTTCAATTGAACGGAAAAAATGTAAGAATTATTTATTTAACAGAAATTCTCGCTTTTTTGAACGAACACCATGTAAAGAAAAAATCACACTGGCTTAAAACAACAGAGTACTTCAAACAGAACTTTGAAAATCAAGAGAATGTAAAAGTTACAAGGTAAACCACGACACCTTTGGGAGCCTATAGAACCTTTGAGGACCGGGGGGGGGTTCCTTCGGGGTTGGGGTGGGGATCGGAGCCCTTTGGGGTTGTGGTAAGGGACCTCACGGCTAAACCACGACAAAGCACTACTCTCGTGGAACTCAATTCCCATTTAACTCAACCCCCGTGCAACTGAGTCCCCCGGGGAACTGACCCCCGGGCTCACCGAAACCCCCGGGCAACTGTATCCCCTTTACCTGAACCCGCGTGCCACTCACCCCTCCATGCAACAAATCCCCCTCAAAACACTTTTCAGCCATTTCTTTTTAAATTGACAATATTTTTCAAACGTTACTTATGTATTATAGAGACCACATCGGCGAGGTAAAGCTAGGTCAAGTCACAATGTCATTCTATCGTTACTTTTCAATTAAGCTATTGAATACTTTCTAGCAATTTCTCTTGTAAGCGTCAAATCTATTAAGTATCTGAGCTTATTCTTTGTATTGCTGATGCAAGCATCCCATTCTTTAATTACCCGTGAGGCATTCTTAACCATCGCAATACCTTTACGCAAATATCTTTTCGCAAAAAATTCGCAAATCTCGCAAACTAAAGAAGTAATTACCCTTTTCAAAAACATTAGTCCTTCTATTAATGAACCCATGAAACGAAACCAGTCTTATAGTATCACACAATTTCGCTCCTAGTTCCAAAAATGGAATGCATGTAGCGTTCGTAGTAATAGGTTTAAAAACCTATTAGCCAAGTTTAAAAAAAAAACCTACTAATCAACTTACAGATGAATGACCACGGATTTAACCTAAAAAATATTCAAATCCTAATCACCAATCAAGTTATACTCGTTCCTCTTGGCAAAGGTGTAATGCTCCTGTAGAATAGGACTACCAGAAAAACCTGTTTGTACGGGGGCGTAAGCAAAGTATAAAGTAACATACTACTGATTACTATATGATCAAATTGCTCCTTGCTTGCTGTTTGTTACCATGAACCCCCCCCCCCCCCGGAAAAACAATATAAACAAAACGAACCTTAAGGCTTTATCATTTTTTTTCACGGAGAGTCTATTCTTTTAATATTTTGTAAGTTTGTTTATACTATTAGATTTGATTGATATTTTTAAACTTAATAATTTTCAAATAGTTCGTGGTAACAAATTGTAAATAAGGAGCGATGCGGGTCAATAGTAACCAAAACAAATAAAGACGGGATTTCGATACCAACAAATGGATCAACAGAATCGAATCACTATGCTGATTCCAAATATATAAGATTCATTAAGTTTAGTGTTAGGCATCAATAACTATGAGCCTGAAATTTTTTTCCTAGTTTTTGAAAAAGGGGGAAATAACCCATAAAAGTCAAGGAATCTTAATGAAAATCAAACCATCAGATTCAGTGTATCCGAATAACCTAAATTAGAAGCTTCAAGCTTCCACTTGCAAAACTGTGGAATTTTTTATCACAAGAAAGATCACGGATGCGTATTTATTTGATTTTTTTTCCAGGGGTGATAAAATCGAACCTATTGTCCTAGAATAAAGAGAAAGGGCTCATTCGAACGCAAATTAAAAGTTCCAGTACTCTTTTTAAGTGACCAAAAAGATTGGGGGGCAAATGGCCCCCCTCCCACCCACCTTTTTTCCTAAAAGTTATCCAATCCAACTACTGAGATAGCCATATTGTTCAACAGAGTTGAAAAACCCAGTAACTATGTCTTTGAGGACAACATAAACCCCCCCAAATCCCCTGGGGACAGGTTTGTAAGTTAGAAAATTTGCCCATTATTTACCTATAGTATTTCTTATTGAGAAATATACAGGCATTTTCCGGGGGGGGGGGAGAATTTTTCTGCTTGGGGAGGGTTTCTACAAAGATTATTTTCTATGAGGAGGGAAGTTCTGGGGGTGAACTTTCCTAGGGAAATATTACACTGGGGGAATTTGCCAAGAATCTTATCGACAATTCTTTTTATTTGTTTTACTTTCTCTTGGCCGACTTAATCTTACATGTAAAGATATTAAGGGGAATTGTCCGGGGGAAATATCTACTGAGTTGGAATTGTCTAGAGAATCTTTCTGTAGGTGGGGGGATTTTCCATTGGGAAAACTCTTCATGGAGGAGTTTTCCACAGGATAAATTCTCCAGAGTTGTTTTTCTGCGGGAGTACCTTTCTCATATGGAACAGATGGTATTTGTGAGAAGAATCTCCCACAAAGGGGGGAGGGATTTCCGGCATGATTTTAAAAATAATTAGAGAATTAAAGTTTTTTTCCAATAAAAGTGAGTTAAGAAATGAGTTTTTTGTGAATCGTCCGCAGGGATTTTTCCAGGGGTTTTTTTTTTTTTTTTTTTTTAGATAGAATGGAATTGTCTCGTGGGAATCTTCCTGGCGTGGAGGAGAAGTATTTTATGTGGGAAGAACTTTACATGAAGGGATTTTTCGTGAAGGGAAGGAATTTTCATCAAGGGGGAGCCAGATCTCCCGGCATTGTATGAGGGGACAGCACCCTGAAACTCAAAATAGATAATTTTGGTTCTACACAGTGAGGTTTTCACATTGGGAGGGTAGTTTCTGGATAACTTTCCAGAAAAAATTTTATGCGGGGAGATACTTTGCCAAAATTAATATACAAGTTATGTTTTAATTGTTCACGTACAGTGAGACAAATTCAAACCTGCATTAATTGAAAAACGTTCAGAATTTAAATAAAAAACAAGTTTTTTTTAACTGAAAGTAAGGAGCAACATTAAAACTTAAAACGATCAGAAATTTTTCTGTATATGGAAGGGGCTGTCCCCTCCTCAACGCCCCGCTGTTTACGCTAATGTTTTTTATTACCTTAAAAAAAATTTGTTACAAAGAGGCATTTTTTAGGGTAAAGAGCGGGGCGTTGAAGAGGGGACAGTCGCCCCTTCGTCAATACCTATAACTTTACACTAAAGTTTGAATTTTATCCCAATACTTTAAGGACGACTCCTGAATCACAAAAGCTGTTTAATTAGAATAAAAAGCTCTTTTAAAAGTACTAAAAAAAAACTTTAGCGTAAATATCGAAGCATTGACGAGGGGGCGATCCCTCTTATATACGTAATAATTTCTGTTCGTTTTAATGTTGCTGCTTACTTTCAGCTGAAAAAACTTGTTTAGTTTTTTTCAAACTTGCATATATAAAGCGCAAATAAGCTTGTCTTGGTAGATCTGCATGATTTAGCTTTGGGCTAGTGCTGTAAATGGTAAAATTTGTCACGGTAAATTCAGTATTTCACGTCTTTTAACGTAAGATTATAGATCCCCGTAAAATTGATATTTTACCTATTTTACCGGTATTTTACGGATATTTTACTGACATATTATACAGTGCCTTGTAATTATCATCGTGCAAAACTACCCAAAGGCTGGGATAAACAGGTTTGGATATGATATTGTTATTTTGATTTTTACTGGAGACACAGCAGAGCAAAAAAAAATAATATAATTGTTAATTGCACTCATTAATTTCGTGATTAAGTGTGTATGACTGAGTGATAAATTGACATTTGACTAACCCTTCTCTTACAGTATGTATCACCTCATTAACATTTGCTTATTCTCTTTTAATGAACGGTTTATGTAATCTTTCTACTAAAAAAAAATACAGAAAGAAATATAATTTTGCCCATGAGTCTGTAGCAATGTTACCCGGTCTAAAACCTAGAAAGAACGTAGCTTTTTCAGCGCTAATTTGGTGAATTGGTATCTAGATGCAAAGAAAATGGTGCCAATTTGAGCTTGAAAAATTGTCCAGTTTTTGGTGCTGATTAACAATAACAGCACCGAATTTCGCCATGATCATACAAAAAGAAATCCTCAATCGTTTCCTTTTCTTCAGCATAAAAATCTAAAGATCTGGATAATAATTATAATAATAATAGTTAAATATTTAATAATGAAAGAATTTAGTATTCAATTAATATTTTAAATAAAATAAATATTTGACAATGATATAAATTTTAGTAATAAATAACTTAATAATAATAACAAAAGAACTAAATAATGAGTTGAGATCAATAATGCAACAATCAATAAGCTGTAGTTGACAAATGATGTCCGTGTCTTTGATTTTAGTTTTGAAAATCTCGCACAAAGGACTTTTTGTTACTAATATCGTTTGCCCACTGAGCTGTTGAAAGGAATGCCCGAAAAATAAACCCAAAAAACTACAGGTGTTCTAGGCTAGGCCCAAGAAAAAATTGGAGTTTTTTACCGAAAATTGTTTTTGGTGTTGCTACTCTAGCACGGATACACTAGGCGGTAAACATTCTACGGTTGCAATGCCCGTTGATCATAATAGATCATAAGCCTTTTTGTGTTTTCAATTTCAATAATTGAAAAAAAGACAACTTACCCTCCCTCCCTACACATTGGAAAATATATTGCATGTCACTTCTCTGTATTCTTATGAATTAATTACACGGTTAAAGACGTTAGACTATAGATTATTTTTAACCGCATAAAGATTTTTATTTGAAGCAATATTCCAACATTTAAACATTATAACCACCTCTACTTTAAAAATTAAATGAAACAAACAATTTTTTTCAACTGAAACTAAGGAGCAACATTAAAACTTAAAACGAACAGAAATTATTACGTATATGAGGGGGGTTGCTCCTCTTCAACATCTTGCTCTTTACCCTTAATTTTTCTAGTACTTAAAAAAAAAGAGCTTCTGATTGTTCTAATTATATGAGCCATGTGTTTCAGGAGTCGTTATTAAAGTATAGAGACAAAATTAAAACTTTAGCGTCATCTGGCTCCACCCTCATCTCCGCAGATATATTCTCTAGACGACACAATCCAGGTGAAAATTTACCCCGGATAATTACCCTTTATATCTCCACGAGTAAAATTGAGTCGACAAAGAAAGCAAGACATAAGAGGAATTTTGTAGAAGAATTCTGGCAAATTACCCCAGTACAATATTTCCCCTGAAGAAATTCACCCCCAGGAAGCTTCCCTCCCAATGGAAAATACCCCCCACAAAAAAAAGTATTCATGTTTCCCAATAACAAATACTGTACGTAAACAATGGGTGAATTTTATAAGTTAAACACCTTTCTGTGGGGGTGTATGGGTGGTCATGATATCTTCAAAGGCAAAGTTATTCGGCCTTTCAACTATGCTGAAGAAAATGACCATTTCAGAATTCTGATCAGATGATTTCGAGAGAAAAAAAGGGCGTTAGAGGGTTGTCTTTAAATCTTTTTGGTTACTTAAAAAGCACTTTTAATTTCCGTTCGGATTAGCCCTCTCCAGATTTTCTAGGAACGCTGGGCCGATACAATCACCCCTAAAACACAAACAAATGAATACATATTGGTAATCATTCTTCTGGCAAAGAAATACAAAATTCCATATTTTTGCAGATAGGATCTTGAAACCTATACATTAGGCTTTTCTAATACGGTGAATCTGATGGTGAGTTTTTCATTAAGATTCTATGACTTATAAGGAGTGTTTACTCCTTTTTTTTCAAAAATCCGCCATATTTTTTCAGAGTCGCATCCTTCAATGGGCAAGACGAAACTTATAAAAACTTATAAATTTGAAGTCAGTATAATAAGCCAATTCTTTTGATACATCTGGTAATCATAAATGAATTTGTTTACCCGGGAAGGGAGAGGTCGACTGTAAAAAAAAGGAAAACAAAATGTTAGATAATTTTTTCGGGTGTGTCCACATATTCAAAGAAATTTGAAGTGTCAGGGGATTGGGCCCAAATTAGCCCCTGCCTTTGACCCTAAGCAAATCAAAGCCTATTTATTATAAATAAATAAAATGCGTATTAATCAAGTTTATGTGCCTTAAACTAAATAGTATTTTAGAAAAAAACTTGAATTCCTTTATGTTAAGAAAGTTTCTACCTATTGGTAGAAGCATGCTCGTCCATAGATTCTATTACTTTCAGTTAGCTTCGCTAAGGAAAATCCAAATCTAGGAAAATCCAAATCTTTTCAAAATTTCTTTAAAAGCTGAAAAAAGATAAAAAAAAATGCTCAAATGCTCTGCTAGCTAAGGGCCAACTTTAAAACAGTAATTTTACCCCATCTTTCCTAGTGAATACCTTATTTTACCAATTCTACTTTATTTTACAAATTTTACAGACCGGGATTTTATTTTACGGTAATTTTACAACAGTACTTAGCTGAACAGCGAAGCTAACTGAAAATAATAGAATCTATGGACGAGCATGCAGCTGCTATTTGAAGGGAGATTGACGCATAAGGTTCAATTACCGATGGAAAGTTTTAAAGGTGAAAATTAGGTACACCCCTTCTGGAATGAGGTGAATAATATAAAATCCTAGGACAAAAATAGAACTAAAACAACTTTATACAATTTATAATGATAATGTTTCTCTAAATATTTTTCTGCCAAGCCATTAAAAAAAAACCTTTATTACGCCTTCACATCAGAGATCTCTTTCCTTTGATCAATTTGGTCAAACATCTTTAGAATTAGAGTAGTAAAACAATTATCTAAAGTGAGAATTCCCTTGTTTCCAGTCAAACACTAAAAAAACATAGCTTTCTTTAAAACTTGTCACATATAATTCAAACACTAATGTTAATAAGTAACATTTTATTAACAACAGAGTTAAAGCAAGAAGCAAGCAGTTTAAGTTGTAGCTTAATTGCCAAAAATTGAAGTGTAAATTCTGGAAACAAAAAAATATGCAGTAATCCCCAGTATACAAAAAACTCATTGATAAAGACAAAGAAAAAGTAAGTGAAATAGCAAGATTTATATGGTTTTCGGTCAAGATTGTTAAATTGGAAGTTAACAAACTTGGCGATGTTGAATATTGAAGAAATGAAAAACTAATTAATACGTTGAAAAATGCCATTATTCTGACAAGCAATCAGAGTACATAAATCAGCAAATTATAGCAAAGCATTTAAAATAATGCTCCAAGCTCCATGGTTTAAGCTCCTGGCGCTTGAATTTTCAAATTTTGATCCCATTGATCTTGGAGCATCACAATGGGATCAAAAATTTGAAAATGGAAGCGCAAGCAGAGTCAGCATACTTGCTGTGAATTCGGATGTACTTGTAACAGATATTTTACACATGTACTACGGTATAAATAAAAGTCCATAACTTAAATTTATCATGTATTATAAATAACCTACTTTAGCATTGTCCTGGTAATTTCTTTCATTTACTTCAATTTAGATATATTTAAATTTATTAATTTATATATATATATATATATATATATATATATATATATATATATATATATATATATATAATCCTCACTCAAAAAGATAAGCAAACAAACCACACAAGTCTAACCCTGAAGACCTAGTAGTTTAAAAAATAGCTCAAGTGATCAATTAAAAGACCCATATAGAAATTCTTTCTCTGGTAAAATAGCTGGTCTTTCAACCAATAATAAAATACTATTTTAACCAAATTATCAAGTTTTATATACCAGTTTTTAGCAGTATACTGTTTTATATTGATTTTTATTAATACTATTGGCTGTATTTCATTTTGAAATGCCTGGAAGCGTTATTAACAAACAAAAGCTTTTAATTCATAAACCTAACAGTTAGGTACTGTTCTACCACTGCCTACTGCTGATTACAATCTATTCACCATTCAGGATAGCTAAGTCTCATTCTTTGGCCCTGACAATTTTTCCTTTTCATTTACTTCTTTCATTTATGATTTTGTATCTTCAATTCAAATTCTATTAATAACATTCTTTTATTTTTATTCCCTTTGTAAATGATTATCTATTTTCAAGTCAAATTCTTTCAATTACATTATTTTAAACTTAAACCTTTACCAATTTCATAAATAGTTTTGTATTTAATTCAAATGATCTTAATTTCACTCTTTGGATTTTATTCTATTACTCCTTTCATAAATGAAATTTAATTTTTAATTCGAAGCTTAGCACCAGTGGTTTATTTTAGTACACTATATATACGCTACTGTTATTCTTTTAGCTTGACGCCAATGCTCTTCTAAAAGCTCATATTATTACCATTAA
Organism: Artemia sp. Qi Xiang Cuo; assembly: GCF_049724085.1. Classification (NCBI taxonomy): domain Eukaryota; kingdom Metazoa; phylum Arthropoda; class Branchiopoda; order Anostraca; family Artemiidae; genus Artemia; species Artemia sp. Qi Xiang Cuo. Next base: position 21,154,986 of record NC_142809.1, on the reverse strand, counting down.
GGTTAATGTTCCCTCTGCAGTTTTTAGCGTGCTATCTTTCTGCTCTCTCCTACGGTTTTGGTATATAAACACAAAAGGCGACATTTTTACATAATTTAATAGCTGAGATTCAGATCTGCCAATCTGCATTTACTTGCATTTACGAAATTTTGGGTACATGATTTTAAAATGAAAATACGTAGAAAATTGGTGGGCAATAGTTTCTATAAAAAAATAAATTTTTCAATTTTTTATCTAATTTTGGTTCCTTCCAAAAGGAAAAGTATAAGCAATATAATAATTCTGATTCAGCGAATGGATCGACTTGATACGAATGAATTCAATGATATGTGAATCTTGTCTCTTTGATGCATGTTACAGAGACTGCCGTTTCGTAAAACAGCATGTTTTAGAAAAAAACACATAAAATTAGCTTTTCAAATCTTCTTTTAATTGCCAAAACCGTGTGTTTATGTCAGACGCACTCTTTTCTGTCATTCCTCCTTAATTGATACAATGTGACTTAAATACATCTATCAAATTTTCCAAGTCTTTGTTACTAAGATAGCTCAATATTTTTTTAGTGCAATCATATGGTAAGTCAGTAAAGTTGTTTAAAAGAGAATACAAACTTCCAAGACCAAGTTCAAGAAACTCTTTCCATTCAATACACTTTCTGAAATGACTTTTTACTATGCCAGCATACAATGGAAATTCTATTGTATAGTTTGTTGATTTCAAAGCCTGTACTACATTTTCATTCCTCATGTACACTGCCAACGATTGTTCCCCTTTTGTCAAAATGTCATAAAAAGAAATAGTACAATCACAAATCTTTTCATTTTTCATTCTTTCCAGTTCTTTCACACATTGATCCTGAAAATCACCCCCATCAAAGTCTGTATTTCTTTGCTTCATTTACTAATAGCAAATTTCTTTCACTTACATATAAATTTGCCACTTTCATTTTAGCTATGTGGCAGACAAGATATTCAGCAACTAGGTGAGCATCAAAATTAAGATTTCGATGCTCTAGAATTAAACCAAGAGGTGTATGTCCATTCCGACATGTAATATTTATGTCAGACCCAAATTCCAATAGGGCTGCAACAACTTCTATATCACAGTCAGAATATTGTGCATCACAGGCATAATGAAGTGCTGTTTCACCAAACTCATTTCTAAAGTTAGCTTTGGCACCATTTCCTAGTAATAGTTCCAAAATCTTCTTGTTGCCTCTTATAGCAGCAAAATGCAGCGGTGTATACCACTTCGTTTTAGCATCAATCCAAGCGCCTTTATCTAAAACCATCTTAATAATTTCTACATCCCCACAAATAACAGCATAATTAAGAGGCGTATCAAAAGTTGGATAAAAAGAGTTTTCACTATTAACTTTACAACCGCAATCTAAAAGCAATTTAGCAATTGATATATGTTTGTTTTTCAAAGCCTCACAAAGTAATACATATCCATCTGACCATTCTTTTGAGTAAGACAGCCCGAAGGTATTGATTATCTCCCTTGTTCTTTCGAGTTTTCCTTCACGAACTGCAAGTATTAAATCGTAGTTTACATCACAACCATCTACCATGACTGCTTAGCTTGTTGTCCACAATTGTCAGGATAATTTTGGTCAAAATTGAATCTTTTTCTCTAAATGAATGTTCTTTGTTAGTACCTAAAAAAAATATGATAGAATCTTTCTTGTAACTGATTTTATAAGGAGGTTGGGGGAATAAGTAAGAATCCACATATCTAATCACAAGTCTGATAGTTATCAATCATAGCCAGGGAAATAATGGATAGCAGAAACAATTTTAATATGGGTGCGTAAAAGAATTTGATATGGGTGGAGTTCAGTTACAGTGATGCAACTCTCAATTACGATCCATAGAAGAGTTTCTCCCTTAACTGAGCAACAAGAAAATATTTCAACATTCATCAAAACAGGGAAACAAGAATATGATTCTAACATTTAGCTCCTATTGGACAAATCATTATAAGAGTTAATTGCAGATTCATTTCTTACAAAATTCTCTTTTACCAATCTATTCAATACTTTACGCCTCTCTCGTAACGTTCCAATGTCCTTTACGTCTCATGACCTTTATTTTTGGCCCCAGATGAATAGTCAATGATTAAATAAAAAAAAACAAGTTTTTTAACAGAAAGTAAGGAACGACGATAAAACTTAAAACGAACAGAAATTATTCCGTATATGAAATGGGCTGTCCCCTCCTCAACACCTCACTTTTTACGCTAAAGTTTGACTTTGTCACAACTCTA